>NW_004440084.1:16520-24938 GCF_000330505.1 Entamoeba invadens IP1
TATTATATTAATGTGACTATTTGACATTGTTTGTTATGAAGTGGATTGATGATGTTGCGTATATTATTAAACGTTGTAACACAATAAAGCGATATGAAATTTCGTCCAAAAAGATTATTTTTGATAAATCTTAGGTAATTGAGTTCTCATTTGTTAATTATTTTAAGTAAAATAAAACTGACTATTGGCCAGTTTGGGTTAGAAAGGGGTTTTGGAATAAAAATAATAAAAAATGATTTGAACAATTTTTTTATTTTTTCTTCTTAAAAAAAGTTTTGGGTTGTGAAAGTGTTAATCTTTTAATTATAAATCCAATTTGATTTTTTAATAAATATAACTGAAATGTATTTCTTTAATTTTTTTCTATTAGTTTATGTGATATTTGAAACATGTTCATAATAAATTAATAAAAACTTGTTTATCATTTTCTTTTATTTTAATGGTTATTAACATATCATAAACAAGTTTATAGTAGTACAAAAAGGTAAATTAACCTTTGCCCAGCAAATGTACTTATTTTTTTTCTTTAAAAACATCAGTTTTTAATAAAAAAACAAATATTTTATAAAATTGGTTTTAATATGTGAATAATTTATTAGTTTAATATAACAATAAAAAACAATTAGTTTTCTTTGGGCTAAAGTTCGTTTGCTTGGCGAAGGTTTGATGGCCCAATTATATGTGAATACTCAATTTGTAATATGTATTTTGATTACTTTTTAATTATCACACATATTTGTTAACCGATATCGTATTGATTAAATAATAAAACAATAAAATAAACAACAATTTAAATAAATTTAAATAATCAATTTCTAACCAAATTATAAATTTATTTTCAAATAAACGAATTCAACCTATTTTAAAAAATCATTTAAAAATCTAATAAATACCATCACCAAAAATTAAAAATGAGATGCATAGATGGGTATCACATGATGGTAATATCCCAATATTTTTTATCAATGAGTGACTTCATTAATTTAGAACTGGTCTGTAAGAAGTTTAAAAATAATACGGTAAAGTTCCACTTCAACCCAATACCCTTGACTATAAAGACATTAAAGTATTTTACCAACATAGAAACACTAAATTTATGGTCAACGGGTGATGAATCTTTTGGTAATTTCGCGTCACAAAATACTCAAGATTTACACACAAAAGTCCAATTTTACAAAATAGTAGTTTGGTATCCCGTCGACTATGAATTCTTTTTACTTCACAAAAACACGAACAAAGATTTCAAAGTCGTCCGTTATAATTCAAACAAACGAAACTTTGAAATTCCAAAAGAGGTGAATATATTATCAACGTTTACTATGTCATCTGTAACGAACACTGAATATCCACAAAGTGTGTTTCTCGATATACCCAGTCAAATTAAAACACTTGAAAGAGTATGTAGAGTGCATGAATTTACTTCACTCATTATTCCAACTACTCTTCGTTGTATTGGAACGTATTGTTTCAACTACTTCACAGCATTGAAGCGCATTGAAATGCCAAAATCAATTGAACGCATTGGGTACTTCTCTTTCTTCAGTTGCACTTCACTCACAGAATTGGAAATTCCTCAAAATGTCAGAACAATAGAAGAAGGCGCGTTTTGTTGGTGTGTTGAACTCGCCAAATTGCATTTTGACGAAGAAAAAATTTGTGAGTTGTCGTTTGGAAACTCAGCATTTTCTCGGTGTAAATTTTTGAAATTAGAAATACCAGAAAACGTCACTCAAATTGGAAAGTCTTGTTTTTCTTTGTGCACTCAATTGTCTTCTGTGTATTTGTTGGCAAATATAGTTCGTGTTAGTAATAACCTCTTTTATCAATGTTCTGCTTTAAAACACGTCAAATTATCAGAAAATATAATTGAACTTGGAAACAGTTGTTTCAATCAGTGTAAAAGTCTTGTTGAAATTATCATCCCAAGTGGAGTCACTAAAATTGGAAATCTGTGTTTTGGGGAGTGTCTTTCTCTGATGGAAATTAGTCTTTCTGCGCAGTTAAAAAATGTTGGAGAAAGTTGCTTTGTGTGCTGTAAAAATATAAGAAGCATTGCAATTCCAAGTGGTGTGACTTATCTCGAACAGAAATGTTTCTTTTATTGTATAAATCTGAAGAAAGTTGAAATAACAAAAAAGACACAAATATTCGGAAAGTTCTGTTTTGCTAATTGTAGAAAACTCGAGGAAATAAACGGATTATATGAGAAGGTATTAGTTGGAAAAAATTGCTTTCTGAATTGCAAATTGTATGAAGACAAACTTTGTTTGAATAAGTCAATGGTCAGATTAAACTAATAAATTCATGTTAATTCTTAATACATTCAGTTGCTCTTCTTATTATGTTAATAAATATAGTTGATTTAAACATAATAATTTTATTCTAAACAGTAAATTATTAAACAAATTTTAAAAAGTGCTGATTGAGATGCGGTAAATAAAGAAAATGTAAATAATATTAATAATTTATTTCTAGTTTTTATAAAAGAAATAATGAAAAAAACTTTCTCATAAAAAGGGTTATTTCCAAAGAGCTTGGAGGACTGTTTAAGTTATAATAAAACTTATTCAATGGTATTTTAATAAAAACATTGAAAATAAATAATAAATGATGGTTTGTCAAAAATAGAATGTTAGACTTAAAATGTCATATAAAGTTTGTTGTATAAAATGAAATATTGTAATTTTGTTTTATTATTTTTCTTTTCGTTTTTTTAAAGATATTATATAAATGAAAATCAAAAAAAAATAAATATTAATTGATATAATATTTTGTAGTATCGAAAAATTTAATGTTAAATCTATGTTATTTTAAACAAAGACACTTTAGTTTTTAATAAATATCACAGTCATTGATATTATTTATAATTTACAATAAACAAATAAAATGATAACGAACTATTCTATCATTTCATACACGACAAATCTTTTAAAATCAACGTTTTTGGTTGGTTCTACACCATTCAATGTTTTGGATGAACCTTTATAATCAAAAGAATTTTGTTTGCACCTACAAACTACCGACCATGTTTTCGAAGTTGTCATTTTGAAATCGCCGTTTCCCACGTCGAATCTTGTTCTATTCATTTGTTTTCCAATAAAAATTGCATTTTTAGCGTAGTTCTTTTTAATATCATATTTATTATATTTTTCTTGGGAATTATCTTTTAATGTGAATATAAACGCATTTTCATCACAAACAAATTTTTCTGTTTCTTCGATATTTTTTGAGATATAACAACCATATCGATTATTATTGTTATCATCCAGCACTATGACAAACCCAGTTTGACACAACGCAACACTTTTCAGAAACCCATTTGTTCCTCGTTTATACGCCTCACATGAAGAATCAAAAACGACTTTACTTACCTTTTTAGTACTCCATTTTGTTATTTGTTCTTTTTCAATTGAACTTAAAAAGTCGTCTTTATAATTTTCACTTCTCGGTTTACACTTTTTTGTTGTTTTTGGTGAATTATTTATACCATTTTGAAAACTTATTTCACTTGATAAAGTATTTCTTGACAATTTTATAGTATTTGAATTTGAATCAGATTGTTTTTCTTTTTTAAGAGTATCACTTAATTTTGGGAATTTGGGTATTTCTAATGTTTTATCAGTCGATTCCAATTTATCATTTTTTATTTCTAATTTTGGGACAGGAGTGTTTTTTTTATTTTCTTTTTTGGTTAAATTAGTTTCTATTGTATCCCTTTTCTTGATTATAAACGAATAATTAAATTTATCTTCTCTTGCATTTTCTTCTTTTAAGTCCACACAGTTGTTAATATCTTGACGAACATGATTATTTATTTTTGAATTTACAACATTTTCAATGTTTTCAATTGTTGTTTTTCTTTAACTTCTTTTAATGATACATCATTTGGTGTTTTTTTGAGTTCATCAATAGAATAATAAAGATGATTTTGATTTTGATATTCATTTTTATTAAAATTACTGTTGAATTCTAACGTGTAGCTTTTTTCGTTTTTTTCAGTTGAACTTTCAAATTGCCCTCTTAGAATTAATTTCCTCGTTTCCATTGTTTTCAGCTCGTTTTCAAACTTTAATCCCTCTTTTTCAGATAACATTTTTATAGCCAAATTCCTTAAATTTTTTGTTTCAAAAAGTTCATCGTCACACCTATTTTTTGTCTCTTTGAATAATAGATTTAAGTCTTCAAAAGACATCATAGCTTGCTGTAATTTGTTTTGAAAAACAGAACACATTATTTCGTATTGGTTTTCTTTTTCGAGAAAACTCTTCAAATTCTCTATTTCATCATCCAAATTTTTCCAATCATATCCATTTGGAAATTTAATTGATGGTATCATTAAATAGCAATTGGTGGCTGTTTCAAGTGATACCACACATTCGTTCATATACAGAAGTTGTTCTTTTAAACGAAGGTAAATATTTTCTTTTTCCATTTTAATAATTTAGATTGATTAATTGTAGGTTTAAACTTTATAGTGAGTTAAAACGTGTCTTATAGTTGTTTAGACACTTAAAAAATACAATATTAATTTACTTGTGAAGTAAATATTTAAATTGAAATACAAAAAAAGCTTTTTGTATTCAACTTTATTTGTAGTGCAAATAATAGAAAATAATTTGTGTATTAATTATTCATATTTTAAATTATTAATATCCATTTTTATTAAAAAAGTTTACACGTTTTTAATAGTAATCAGTTTTACACAAATTGAAGAAAATAAAACATGGTATAAATAGCAACAAACAACGAAAAATTCATTTAATTGTAATGATAAAAAAAATAAAAAACAATAAATGAATGGCGTAAAAAGATATAATGACAAATATTTAATTCAAAATTGTAATTACAATTTATTTGATTATACAAACCAACAAATTAATAAACAACAAATTTATTAATTAAAAAGTAATGACTTTAATAAAAAAATAAAATCGTTTTTTTTCAACAATAATTAGTAGAAAAAAATCATTATCTTAAAAAAACAACTAAAACAAAAAATTTCTATTTTTCAATATTTTATTGGTAATATATTAGATTTTTTTTGTTTTTGATATTGTGTAATGGAATACACACTTTAACTTTTTACACAATAAAGAAAATATTTGTAATTAATAAAAAACCTTTTAATTATTGACAGTATGAAATTAATAAAAACATTTTAATTTTTTTTCAAAAAACCGTCCTTTCCCACCCTCACCCCGTTTACCAAAATAATATATTTGCCGCTATTGTTTTTTGAAGGGAGTCCACCTTTCAGACACTGTTTGTGCGTCCCCATGTCACCCACTTTCCTTGTCCGTACTGTGTGGACAATGATGTTGTTCCCCCGCTTTCAGGGGGATCCGCGCCAAGGGAGGACTTGGAAAGTGGGTGAAACGGTGCACAAACAGACTGTTTGAGTGCGTCTTTATGAGCCTTCTTTTCAATGCTCCGTCTTTCTCGGTTTCCACTAACTCGAGGTGAATTGTCGGCATTTCTTGATTTCTGGAACCAGACCTAATATCTTCCCAGTTTCCTATTTACTATAATTTTAATTTGAATATTATATCAAATAGTAAAAATACTCTATTTTTAGAGGTGGTGGTGGAATAAGTTTGCCCCGATCTAAATAAATAAATTTACAATTAAATTGTGTTTGAAAACAAAAAATATACAATAAAAAAAATAAATTAGAATTGTTTTTTTAAGAATTTTATTTAAAAACAACTGAATAACATTTTAAAAGTTGGGAAATAAAACATTAACTAATTGGTATTACAACATAAAATTATTATAATTGTGTCATAGTAGAAAATTTAAACATGTAAAGTGGTTATTTACATTATTGATTGTTAAAATATATTCATAAAATAATAAGAATTCACCAATTCAATATATATTAAGAGATTCCTGGACGGTTGTATAATATTTTCATGAAGTCCTAGATTAAAGATATTTAAAAAAATTTAAGTCACAAGTATTATTTTTTACACGTTGATTGTAAATTTGAAAAGACTTAACCCATATGAAAAAAACATTTTTATAAACAATGTTTTTAACATTAATTATAATAAAAAATGTTCAACATATCATAATTATAAGAATCTGTATTTTCCGTACTTTATTAGTGTTTTGGCGCAAAAAAATATTGAGGAAAAAAACAAAAATGTTGAAAAAAAAATGAAATTGGTTTAAATTGAATGGGCAATTTTGGAAATTTCGGTTTTTTGGAGGGTTAAAGTGATTGGTCGTTTTACAATTTGTGTACATTAATTACAATGGAAGATTTTCTAATCATTAGTTTTTTTAAAGGTTTAGATTCATTTTTAAAATACTGGGTCCATTTTGCATAATGTAAACTCTTTTAATAATTTGTCATTGCCCTCAATTAGAGGTAAAAAATGCAATTTTTACCTAAGATATTTAAATTTTATATATTTTCATTAGATGTGGTTATATGAAAAATATAATTTTTTGATGTTAAATTGAAACAAAAAAGTGTATGCCCTCTTTATTATTTTGAAATTTATTTTATCTCCCTGTTATTTTTCCTTATCCATAAAATCGTCACTATTTTTACTATTTTTAGAAACAAAGAAAATCATTTTTAACACTAAAAAATAAAAACAACAGTTTCACATAATTTTATTACGATTAAAATATTGAGTAAAATGTATTTCATTATTTATATTAAAATACATTTTAGATATGATTGACGTAATTTAGTTTAATTTAATAAAGTAATTCGATTAATTGTTAATATCGAGTAAATATGTTGATCATTAAATTTAGTTGAATTTTAACTTGGTATTTTAATTAATTACAGATGATAAAATAAACAAATTTGAAGAAAATATAACAAGTTAAAGTTTCAAGTCTTCATGATATCATGATGTGTCAGTTTGTAAACAATTATTGTTGGAATGACTTACTTGAAAAATACATCGATTATCAAAAAAAAAATAACCTTAAAAAGTTGTATCTTTCTATTTATTTTGAAGATAAATGTGTTGATATAAATTAGATAACTGAAGAAATTTTGACAAAATCAAACAACTATTGACTCAATAATATATTAAAAGCAAAATATAAAGATATGTATCAATATAGGAATTATAAAACAATACAATATACTGACATTTTAATCAACTTAGTATTAAACCTCCATAATAATCAAAACGTTATAAAAGCAATACAATAATAAAAATGAAACAATTAAAAAGTAATCAAAAGGAAAAAAATATGAAATACAACGCCAATGTGCACAAATCAAAATACAGTAAAACTTTTTAAAAACGGTACTTTTGAAAAGCAGATTCTCTCAAAAGATGGTACTTTTCAACGAAACTAAAAATAAAGTTCTTTAAATAGCGGTAATTAAGGTTTGATTGGCTTAAAATGCTTACTTTTGAAAAAAAACATAATTACCACACCAGCCCACTCTTTAAAGTTTTTACTGTACACTTTAGTTTTTGAATAATAAAAACGTTTTATCATTTAAAATTGGCCATCTCCGAGTTGTGACTTAAATCTAATTGAGCATTTGTAGTAATATTTGAAATATAAATAATAAATAGAAAATACAAGTAATGAAAACATTTTATAGCGTGTCATGTTGTTTGTAAAAAATACATCAAAAATATTAACAAGTAAGTTGAAAGTTATAGTGAACGGATGAAATTGTGCACAAGAAAAAATTACAAAAATATTGCAAGACTAATGACCAAAGTACTTTAAATTATTTTTAATTATTATAATATTTTTCACAAAATCGTAACTGAAAAAATGACGCTTTTATGAAACAAGGTTAGAATTCACAATTTACCAAGAAGGCTGTTAAGAATGCCGATAATAAAATAAAACGCTGTTTTTAGTCTTTGTCAAGTAATTTCTAATAATAAAAATAGAAATAGCGGTAGTTCCCCAAAAAATAAACTTTAAACAACTGATAGAAAATTGTAATTAGGGCATATAGGCCAATTATATTTTTGTCAATCAATTTATTCTTTGTCAAGTAATTTTTCTTCCTTTTGTATTTATACAATAATTTTCAAAAAACCGGGCATTTGTTGAAAGTTTTGAATTTTTTAAATGCGTATATTATTAAAATAGTAATAAAATGAATAAAATATTTAAGTTAATACATTGTTAAATCTATATTAACAATAAACACCATCAATTCTTTATATTTGTATTAAATGACATTGAGAATGAAAACATTATTACCTTTTTAGTCATTTGGTATTATGTCACAAATAATATTAGTTAACATTATTTTTTAAGGTTCAATTAGATACAACGATTAAAAAGAAAAATCACACTGTATTAAGTGAGTGAGGGCTGGCTTTAAGACCTCCACTTTTCACACGAAACTTTGGTTTTAACTTTATCAATTTTACATTTTTGATTGACTTTTTCAACTATTTTTTGATAATACGA
>NW_004440084.1:25038-26395 GCF_000330505.1 Entamoeba invadens IP1
TATTGATTTTTAAAAAACAACACTATATTAATAAATATATAATTGATTCATACACTCTTAAAATAAAAATATTTAGATCTCAAAAAACAAAAACAATTAAACCCTTTTTTAATTTATTTAGAAACTAAAATTGTACCTAAACTGATTTAAAATAATTTATTATAAAATTTTAACTCTTCCACAGAAACAAAACTAAAATGCACATTAAGTTTTTTAAATTTCTATTTTTTAAAATACACCAAAAGGTAACTGATATATAAAACGCCAAATCTTAATAATAAAAAACTAAAAAACCTAAATTATAAATGAATTTTCCAATATTCAGTGAACTTCCTCCACTTAAAAACAATGTCCCGACTCCTCTTACCTCAAGAACATCACAACTTGCATTCAGAATCCCACCAATTTATGACCAAACTGCCTCAATTCCAGTTGTTGATGCAAAACCGCCACTTCCCTCCAAATTTAAAAACACCAAATTAAAAAATCAACAGAAAAAGAAGTTGTCCCAACGTAAAAAAGACTCGATTTCTTATATTGATTGTTTTGAAGACTGTGCAAAACCAATGCCAAAACCCAAAGAGTCTAATTATCGAATAAAAGTCACCAGCGACATTTTCTATTCATTAAACTTTCTCGAAAATAGAAATTCGAACACTTGTCCACCACTTCAACAAAGAGACACACAAACCGATTCACAACGAAAAATCGAAACGCTTGTGCACGCCCTCCCATCACTCGCAGAGTTGGGAGGACAACACCACCAACGCGCAAACGACTTTGCGACAATGGAGAAACTTAAGCCGAAAATAATTGAGCTGAAACAACACAAACACATTCCAAAGCCTTCACAAAACACTTTTAAAGACAAACCACAACAAGAAATACCAACTAAAACAGTCCCGTTTAGATCATTCGGACAAAAGGCTCAAGACATGTATGACAAAATCCGACACAATGAAGTGGTGGAAGTCTTAAAAATATGGGAAAACGAAGAGAAAGGGAAAAAGAGCGATTGGGTCATTGTCGATTTACTTTTACTCAGAAACGTTGCGAAATTGGGAATTGGAGAAGGTGTGTTTGAATTGTCTAAAGAAGACCAAATCAAGTATTTCTTTTATAGAAAGGGAGTTGTAAACGAAGAAGAGATGTTGAAAATATTATTGGAAAGAGTCGAACATCTCAGAGTTAGAATTAATGCGTTTGAACGAAAGTAAATATTTTTCATTTTCATACGAAATTTTATTTGACAAAAATTAAAGAAATGAAACGATTGGTTGTTTTATCGAATTCTATTTTTATGTTTTTTTGGTTTGTTTTTGGAGTTGATTTTTACGTGTTTGGATTGTTTTTTTTA
>NW_004440084.1:26495-30018 GCF_000330505.1 Entamoeba invadens IP1
TTTTTTATTTGTTTGTATTGGGAATTGTCAAATTTACAAGATTTTAAAGTTCTAACAAAGTTTAACTATTTATAGAAATTGTAAAATTAAACAAGGGTTTTTTGTTAAATTGTTAATTTATCAAACAGAAAAAGTATTTATTATAAATAGAACATTAAAACAAGTTTAAAAGTACAGTGAATATTCGATAAGAGGGCTATTCGATATAAGGATTTATTCGATAAGAGACCAAAAAATAAGAGGAAGGTCTCTTATCGAATATTGAAAAAAAATCAAAAAACAACAACTTCTTTTTTTGCTATTTTTAATGTTTTTTTGTCCAAAACCTTAATATGGTAATACATAAACCAAATTGTCATTAAGTTGAAAAAAAATCAAAATAATTATAAATAATATTTTAAAAACAAAGAAATTTTTATCTAAAACCGATATAATGTTAATTAACGTGTCGTTAAAGAGTGTTGAATTATGATAAAACAACGCATGTTTATTTTGAAAACCAAGAGTTGTCAATATTGCTCTTCATATATTCGTTCTAATGCTGTTTATGTTGTCTGTCAATATTTTGATTCTATAACGGACGTTTTGTGTTTTAATAAACACTAATAATATAAAGCATTTGTTTTTCATATTATAAATTACAAAAATTTTATAAAAAAAGGCAAAAATATTTTTTGGGTGAAAATATAATTTGGATTTATGTTGAGACAAAAAACAAAATGTGGTATTTTTTGTTAATTATTCAAGTTTTTATTATTTGACCTTATATCGAATAAGACTGGAACATAGACTGGACTATTATCGAATATATACTGTATTTTTGTAAGAACTCAAAAATAAAGAAGAAATTAAAGATATATAATTAAATATTTTTTAATGATAGATATATTGTTGATTATTGATTGTTGAATTGTAAACAAACTAATTTTTTTGATAAAGACAATCTAAAATCACAATAAATTAAAAAATAATCTTATTTTGTATAACCATTAACATACCATAATTTTTTGGTTAATAATTTATATTAAAATTAATAGTAATTTTAATATTTTTCAATTGAAATTAACCAATAGTTACAAGCATCTTCCTTTCTCTAGCATCCCCATATTTCCTCCTACTGTAATTATATGCGATTATTAGTTAAATACAATGAAAAAAGCCATTGCTGCACCAAAAGAAGCCACACCAAAAACTGCAGCCACTGAGAAAATGTGTTAAATAAAAGCTACAACGTGAAATAATTTAGAGTTTAGTAAATTAACCATAGTTTAGTAAATGTATTATAATTTATCCATTTTTTATTGGGGAAGTACTTGTCATTTTCTTTAAAACACGTTTTTTTATCATTGTTTGGTTTATTTAATATAGAGTGACATTAAGACTTTTCAGTATTTATATATAATTAATTCTATTAATAGCAATAGATTTAGGTAATTATTATTCTCACAAAAGATTGGCTTTTTAGCCAATCAAACCTTAAAACTGTACCAATATTAACTCGAATTAAGTTGTTATCTAAAAATTTTCCGTTCTTGAAAAGAACCCACATTTTACAGTTATTGCTTTAAGAGGTTTTATTGTAATACTATTTTAATGTGAGAACTTCAATAAGATAAAAAATATTGTAAAATTAGAGTAATTTTTTTAATTTGTAGTGAATTCTTCAAAAAGTTCAGAATGTTGTGATTTTAAAAAATATTGTTAATAGCTTGTGTTATTGTTGAAATTCGTTTTTCAATAAAAATAATCAAATTAATTCATTTTTTGAAGTTAAATATAAAGTAAATAATTTAAGAACTAAATATTTATTTGTTGTACCTGACAATAATCATTGTTATGTACAACAAATAAATGAACAATCGTGGATGAATAAACAATTTAGACATTTATAAACGTTTTAGACTCTTCAAACAACAGATAAATTAATTAAGTAATCATTAAATGATTTATTAAATAATAATGTATATATAATTATATTTTTTTATGATAATATAATAACATTAAAAAACAAATAAAATTTAACTAAAATCAACTTTTTTCCAATAATAACTTGTTTTAATAATTTTGTTAAATAAATAAAAAATCAATTTATTTTTTTTTCAATTATTTCAACAATTGTTATACTTGTAATAAAATAAGTTTTTTTGTATTTTTTTCGTTTTTCGTAGTAAAAGATAATAACGACGCCATGATATTAATAAAAACAAATTATCAAAGAAGGTCCCGTAGCACAGTCGGTAGTGCATCGTACTTATAGAATAGAGTTATGCGAGGGTCGCGGGTTCGATCCCCGCCGGGACCATTTTATTAAAATTTAAAAAAAATGATGTAATTTTTTTGATAAAGTCAGTCTGGAAACCTCATTTATTCTAAAAACATTATTAAATAAAAAAATAGTTTATTGTTTTTTTCATTTGGTTTTGTTTTTCAAATTATTTTTTTTTTAAAAAAGGTAGAGTATAACTGTTTAATTTACAGTTGACCAACTAATTATCAGACACCAACTAATAGTCAGATCGGTGTATTTCCAATTGATTACATCGGAAATAACGGGTTTTAAAAAAGTAAAAAAAGGTAGACCAAAAAGTGGTCAGTAACTTAAATCTATTTTTATTATAGTTCTCATCTAAAGTTTTAAAACTATTCATTTTACATACAATAATAATTTTATTTTATTTTAAACACAATAAACCATTTTATTGTGTCATAATGTTATAACATGATCTTCCCGGTTCTAAATTAAAATACTACAACTAATTTGATATACATCTTAAAAAATAAAAATATATGAAAGAACGAGTCGTTCGTGCAACTTTTGTTGGTGATACTCAAGTTGGCAAAACTAAATTTATTATAACTTCATTAATTGGTGTATTTCCATATGAATACATTCCCACAATATTTGATAATTACATTAAAACTGTTGATTTTCAAACAATTAAATATCACATCAATATGTTAGACACAATCAGCGATAAAAATTTAGGAAAACAAATTAATGATCTTGTGTATTTAAACTCGGACATTGTTTTATTTTGTTTTTCTGTTGATTCTAAAAATTCACTTGATTTAATTCAAACATATTGGATACCCGAGGTTAATAAGATGTGTACCAATTACTGCTGTTTTCTTGTTGGTATGAAATGTGATATGAGACACTCAGTTAATAAAAATGATACCCAATTTGTCACTATTAATGAGGCACTGCATGTCGCAAATGAAATTGGTGCTATTAGATAAATCGAATGTTCTGCTTTAGAATTTTTTAACATCGAATATTTATATTTGCAATGTGTAAAAAAAGCACATAAAATGCACAAAAATAAACAAAGATTATATAATCGAGTAAAAAATTATTAATTTAACACTTAAAAAAAACATCGTTTTTTTTCTTTGAAAAAATATTTTTGCTTTTAAAATGTTTTTTAAAAAAAATACGTTTTAAAATATAATTTCACTTATTCAAAAAAAAAGGGAAAATGTGTATTGTAATACACACGAAAAAAACTTGATAAACAAACAA
>NW_004440084.1:30118-48674 GCF_000330505.1 Entamoeba invadens IP1
AAACCGCAGAAAAGTCGCTTTGAAAATCTACGTGATTTGTCGTTTTTTCTTCAATTTCTAACACATATACACCATAGGCTAAAATTTTTATACCTTTTCAAAGTTGCTATAAAAATGCAAACTTTGTCATGATAACGTAAAAGATATTTATAACTAAGAACGCGATTTTTTTTCGCAACAACACACAAAAGTACGACAAGGAGTTAAACATAATTTGTGTTTGTTTCATCATCTTTTTTTCTTGAATTATAAAATCAATTGGGTGTAATTTGTGTAATAAATGCGTCGTCCATATTGATTGCGACCAATAAAAAAACATCGCAACACCGTGTTTTTCACATCATCGTTCTGCGAGTCCACTGAAGGCAAAAGTACTTCCAAACAAAGCGATAATGCATTTTTCTCAATGACAGTCAAATATTTTTAGTCAGCTTATTATTATTAGTTTGATTTTTAGTTTAAAAACTAATAGATACTATTTTAATTATTTAACAAATAAAAAAATTCAACAAAGTACATGTTCTGAATACTCAACAACACAAACAAATTCTATTTACTATGGGTGGAAAACTGATTTGTAACTCAAGTTTATCTGGTTCTAAAAGTTGATATTTTCAGTAAATAATATCAACATAAACTGCAATGTAATCGACTGATTTTTAAACACATCGAGTTTAAAAAGTAGTGTTTACGAATTTCTTCAATGATTTCGAGAAATAAAACAGAACAACAAATGTATAATAAGACGTAGTGAATTAACAACAAATCATTTAATATAAAACTTGCTTATTTTTATTTTTTTATTTCTCAGAACTTATTAAGTTATTTAATTATTTTGATAATTTAATAATATAGTTTATTTTACTATATTTAAAATATGAAAATATAAGTAGTCAATTCCCGAAAAAATAAATGAATATTGTAATACACTTTTAACAAGAAGTGTTTTTTCAAGTGTTAATACAAATTGTAAACAAGAATATTTATTTTTAGTATACATTTAAACATGTTTGTCTTAAGAGTGTTAACGTGATACGACGTATTCACACAGAAATGGTGAATCCCTGTGGATTAAATTATTTTGTGTGGATAGCCTTCTATTTTTTTGTCGAAAAAATTCAAATATCCGTTTTAAACCATATGTTATGATTTTTAAAATTAATAATTGTTATTTATGATCATTTATGGGACAAAAATGATACACAAACATGAATACTCCCATAAGGAGTATTTCCAATATTTGCAATAATTTCATAGTAAAAAAACGCTATTTTCAGCCTTTTTTTGGAGTGGTAAAATAAGAATAGATCAAAATGAACAAATAAAATAACTAACAAAATTTACGTGTATTATCCCGTTTATTTGATATATGTAACACTATTTTTTTCGTTTTTTTAATTGAAAAAATATTTTAAAAGTGATTTATGGGATTTAAATTTGGGAAAATTCCCGTTTTTTGCATTTAAAAATATTTATTTAAATATCAATTAACAATTATATTATTTTTTCGTCAATCGTGGCTCAAAAATGCATTAATTATCACTTTTTACTAATAGTATTGTAATTTATATAAACACTCCATTGGTTTATTATTTTAATAATAATATTTGGGAATTGAAATATGTTAAATAATGACTTTTAGTTGGCGCAAATTATACGTATAAAGAAGGGTTTTACATCCTAAATAATGTTCTGGTTTTGTTGAAAATGTTAAAGACAAGGTTTTATGTCTAAACTAAACTATTAATTAATAACAATAAATTATATCAAAATAGTACATTATTAATCAACATAAAAATGACAGAATAATCACAATACAAATTCTATTAACATAGTTGAATAAAATGTAATTTTTACTATAAAAACGTTAAAAAGTTAAATGGCAAATTACCACATTGTAACAATAAGTTATTTTTTATGTTATTAAATAATCATAACAATACATATTAATTAAAATAAAAACATACAGCAAATACCAACAAAAACCATCAAAAAATACAAGTCATGTTACTTATTTTGAACAACATGTAATAATAAAGATTGTCTATCTATATTTACCATCCACACCTTTTCAACCTATCCACAGTTAACTATGCGTTAGTATTTTATGACAAATTATATATTATTTTATAAATTATTCAATTTCAATAATTTTATTGATTACATATAGTTTATACAATTAGTTAAATAAACTAAAGTTAATTAATAAAAAACTTTAGTCTTAAAATTTTTAACAAAATTGTTTTTTTTCGCGGCAAATTCATTTAAATGGTAAAAGTAAAAGATGACTTTGACTAAAAATAAAAACTGTTTTTTCTGTTTTAACTTTCAAAAAAATCAGGTTTTTACGAATTCGGTCCAAAAAACCTATTTTTTTGTAAACTCTTAGGCAAATTTTATATCAATTACAACATAAATGTGTAAGATTTCCAAAGCCATCCACAAAAAAGTGGTCTATCACGTTAACACTCTTTAAGAGTTTTATCGAATAATTTATTTAACAAACAATCTCATTCAAAATTAAAATTAAGACAAATAATTTTAATTTTGAATAGTAATAATAATTAAAAAATTGTTAACAAAGTTATATAATATTAAATGTAAACTGTGGTTCAAAAGTCGGTATCGCCGTATTTTTAAAACTCCCTAAAGTTCTTTTTTATTTTTTATTTTTTTTAAAAACAAAAAAAACAAAATATTAAATTTACAGACTTAATTTTGAAAAAAATAGCAATTTTGTTCAATTATTTTTGTACAATATCGGGAATTTATCGGAATATTAGCCAACCATTTCCAAAAAACAAGATCCCATTATTTGATTTGACCTCAACTCGATACTTTTCAACACAGAATCGACAATGTTGGCAAAATTATTTAACAATAAACACATTTGTAAATTTAGATAATGTTGTTTATGTCATTATGTAACTAAATATTAGTTTAGTTAATTTTATTTTAAATTAAGTTAATCATGTTTTTTTCTTCTTTGGAAAAAAAAGATGATAATATAAAGAGTTCTTCAAAAGACCAAAACATAAATCAAAGCATATATATTCAAAAATGAATTATTGTCGTTACAACACCACCAGTATATTAATATTATGCAATACTTTCGCGCGTGTTATATATTTTATTAATTATAAATAAAAACTTGACTTTAAAAAATTTTGGCATTTATTTCATCAATTTTATATAATAAAATGCACTTTTGGGATCATTCACTTGTTTTTTTTGAAACTAAAATCCCTTTATTTTAACACGCTCAAAACAGAAACGTAATAATAATAAGTTTTTATTTTTTTTACCTAAACCCTTTTTTTGCCTTCATACACAAAACAAATTTTTGAAATTTTTTATTTTTTTATAAACTCAAATTTGAATTGTATATTTTATAGTCACACAAATAAACATGAATGAGTTTATTTGTGTGAAACAAGAGCAAAGCATTAGAAAGAAAAATGGGGTCTAATGATGGTTTGATATTTTTGGTTGTTTTTTATATAAAAAGTATATTGTCATTTGATTATGACGATATTGGTGTTTATATTGTCGTTATATTTATTAATGTGACTATTTGACATTGTTTGTTATGAAGTGGATTGATGATGTTGCGTATATTATTAAACGTTGTAACACAATAAAGCGATATGAAATTTCGTCCAAAAAGATTATTTTTGATAAATCTTAGGTAATTGAGTTCTCATTTGTTAATTATTTTAAGTAAAATAAAACTGACTATTGGCCAGTTTGGGTTTGAAAAAGGTTTTTGAATAAAAAAATAATAAAAAATGATTTGGACAATTTCCTTTTTACTTATTTTTCTTCTTAAAAAAAGTTTTGGGTTGTGAAAGTGTTAAAATAAATATGAATTTTTAATGCTTAAAAATTTTTTAAGTAAATAATGTTTTTTAACGACTTTTTTAATTTTTTACTTAAATAAATAATCGAAATTTATTACAAAAAACTCATTCTCAAAATTAATAAAAAAATAAACTCAAAAATTTGAAACACCACAGTACAGTCTTTTTAAAACCAGTTCCCTATTTAATAGTTATAACAATTATTTATTTTTAAAATAAACACAGTTTTTATAACAAATTTGTCTTTTAAATTTTAAATAAGTGTCCATTTATTATTTCATAAAAAATGAATTAAGTTTAATAATCAAATAAATAAAACAATTTAAAGTTTATATAACAACACACTTTATAATTAACATTTTATTTATAAAATCATTCAAATCATTCTCAAAAAAATTGTTTTTTAGTTTATATGTGATTATAATTGGTATGCATGTTTTTTTTTCGAATATCAACTTTTCAGTTTATCATTAATTAATGAATTTATTTTAATACATAATTTTTTGACAGTTTTTTGTTTATTGTTTTTGCAAAATAAATTCTTTTGATAAAAAAATAAAAGAATGGCTAGATATATTATTTAATTATTTAACTAATTAATATGATATCAATAGTTGTAGGGTTTAAAATTCTCAACAATTTTATTTATTATTGTTTACATACAAATAACAATTAACATTTTTGTTTTATAAAATAGCATTTAATTAAAATTATTTAATCTTCATATGTATAATTTTTAGTTTTATTTGTTTTTGTATCAATATGACATAAATATTTACTATTAAATCGGGTTTTGTTTATTTTTAATATTTAAATTGAATTCCATTTATTTACATAACTACCCTTATTTTTTTGTTTTACGAATTTTTATAGTTTTAACACGTCTTCAAATGTCGTTTTTTATTTTTTTCTATTTATTTTTAATTGCTCTAAACACCAAAAACATTTCTTACAAGAAATCAAAGATAAAGCACTTCTTTTATTATTATATTTTAAATATGATTAAATTTAACACAATTTAAATTGTTACACCCAACTGATAAATACAAAATATGCTCTTTTTATTGAGCTTGGTTTATCTGAGTTCTGCTTTGAGACAGTGCTACATAGAAGATCTTTTTTATGGTAGTTGTATTAAATATTACGACAGAGAAAATTCGACTGATTGTGACCCCAATTTGGTCATTACAATTGGTACGAATATATGCGACTATGGTTTCACCAACCACGACATTTTCACGTCAGTTACAATGGTAAAAGCCGTTTCAATAGGTCAGATGGCTTTTAGTGGATGCGCCAAATTAACTTCCGCGACATTTGGACCTTCACTCAATTCTTTAGGAATGAAAGCTTTTTTTGGGACAAAACTGACTTCCTTCGACCTTCTAAATGTTGTTAAAATTTCGAATTCTGTTTTTGAGTCTGTGGCGACTTTATCAAGTGTTACTGGAGGACGTCAACTTGAATATGTTGGTGACAGGGCTTTCTTTTTTTGTCCCATTAACGCGATATGTTTAGATGAGAACGCCATCAGTTATTGTCCCAAGTTGACTTATATAGGAGACGAAGCCTTTTACCAAACTGGATTGAGGACTTTCAAATTGTCTCCACTTCACAATTTAGTATTGGGGACATCAATCTTTGAATCCACACAATATTTGACCACTTTTGATATGAGTGGGCAGACCATAATAGCAGATAAGATGTTTCAGTCAAGTAGTATCACAAAGCTTATCGGCTCTGAAAATGTGAATTTCATTGAAAGCGAATCTTTTTTGAACGCAATGGTGTTGACTCAACTGTCTGTGGGAGAACTCCTTTCACTTAAAGATGGCTTGGAATCCATCACAACGATATTTTATCATGGACTCCATGAACCAATAGTACAAAGTGGCGTTTCCGTCTCGACAGACAAGAACGTTTTTGTGGGCGACAATTACACAGCCTCGAAATTTCTTGGGATGCAACCAACAACAGTTTCGTGTACAAGAAATCAATACTTTGACATTAATACAAAGACATGTATGAATTGTCAAACCGGGTATTACAGTTATGATGGGGTGAATAGCGAATGTTTAATAAAAGTTTCTAATTGTAGTGCTTTTTCTGGATGTGCAGAGAATGAATGTACCGATTATCAGTGTTTAAAATGTGCCACTGGCAACTACTTTTCTGTTGAATCTCGGAGTTGTGTAACTACCTGTGATGAAGTCAATGGGTACTTACTCTTACAAGACGGTATTTCGTGTGTCAAATGTTCTGAAAATTGCAATACGTGTTCTGAATCATTACAAGATTTTCCATCAATAAAATATCCATGCTTAACATGTCAAGATGGGTACTTAAAAACGAGTAAAGGGTCTTGTGTATCAGAATGTCCCACATCATCAAACCAAGGTTATATGAATGGAACCACGTGTTATTTATGTAACGAAACATACAATGGTTGTCAAACATGTGATTTCACGGGTACTTGTACAAGTTGTGAACCGAACTGGATTGATACAGATAAGTGTGTTGAAGGGTGTGGAAGTGGGTATAGAGCATTAGATACATTGAAATGTGTGGCTTCATGTGATTCGACCAAATATTATATTGATGAAGAAAAGCACATTTGTTTTTTAAAACCAGTAAATTGTTTGGAATATGAAAACAATATATATAGAGGAATCACTATAAACTGTAAAAAATGCAACACGCCATATTACCTCACTTCAGATACCAAAGCATGTGTTATTGAATGTGACTCGTCTCAGTATATCATAACAGAAACAAGTGAAAATACCTTTGCCCAGTGTAATATATGCACTGATGGAAACTGCTCAACGTGTACTGAAACAAACAAAGAAGTATGTACACAATGTAATACTGGGTATTATCTCCAAGACTTATCTGGAATTTTTTCGTGTGTAAATACATGTGACCCCGATAGGTACACTTCAAAAATCACAAGTGGAGTGCCTATATGTACTGATTGTATTGTAGAAAATTGTGCAAATTGTACAATACAAACATGCTATGAATGTGATGTTGGGTATTATTTATTGAATAATGTTTGTAATTCATGTGCTTCACTCTTTCCAAATTGTCAAATTTGTAGTTCAAATTCGTGTAGTCAGTGTTCGGAGGGGTTTAATTTTGATTATATTTCAAACACATGTAAACATTCATGCAACGATCTTTCATGTGATAGTTGTCCAGATGATGCTGCTATATGTGAAAAGTGTTTGGATCGTTACGGATTTGTGAATGGAGTTTGTGAGTATTGTGGAATTGATTGTTTAGAATGCAATGAAAACAAATGTTCAAATTGTAGTAATCGTTGTTACTTGGATTTAGTAACGTCAACATGCATTTCTTGTGTCGCTTATTGCAACAAATGTACCAACACTACGTGGTGTGATGAATGTTATTCGGATCAATATAATACGTATATTTATAATCCATATGAAAACAAATGTGTTGTGTGTGGGTCGGGGTATTTCATGGAAGACTCTTTTTGTTTCAATTGTGTACCAAATTGCATCACTTGTACTACAACAACAAAATGTCAAAAATGCGCGTCTGGGTATTATTTATCCAACATCACTCAGACTTGTATTGCGTGTTCAGTGAATTTGTGCTCCACGTGTATAAATGATGTGTGTGACACATGTGAACCAGGCTATTATTTATTAAACAATTTGTGTGATCGTTGTAATATCAGATTTGTTGATTGTGAAAATTGTACTAAGGATCAGTGTATAAATTGTTCATATGGGTACGGATTAAATGTAAGATCAGGTCTTTGTAAGCCATGTTATCAGATGTTTGACAAGTGCTTAAATTGTTTTAGCAATGGGAGTTATTGTTATTCGTGTGTCGAAGGTTATGAACCTTCAGAAGATGGTCAAAGTTGTGTAAAATGTCCTAAAAATTGCTTAAGATGTGAAAGAGGAATTTGTACTGAGTGTGACACACAAAATTCAGAACTGCAAACTGATGGAACCTGCAAAATGACATGCAGTGAAGAAAATTGTGCATATTGTTATAATTCGAAATGTACGCGTTGTAATGAAGGATTTCAACTTGAAACACAATCTGTATGTACTCCTTGTTCTTCAATTAATGAAAATTGCACAATGTGTATGGACAATGAGTGTCGTTTATGTAAAGAAGGGCAATACCTTAGTGGTACAAATTGTCTTGAATGTCCATCTAATTGTAAAACATGTAGTGATTCACAAACGTGTACAACGTGTCCCATTGGGTCTTCGATAATTAATGGAACATGTGGAACATGTGAAGGTGCTGGTAAATACATTGATAATGACAACGCGTGTCAAAATTGCAAAACAAACTGCTTAGAATGCACTTCAGAAGAAAACTGCCATTCATGTGACAGTGCTTATATTTTGACTGCATCTCATAGTGATTGTATAACATGTAACACAGAAAACTGTGCAACTTGTGTTGATAAAAAATGTGTTCAATGTAACAGTGAATATTATTTAAATGGGGACCAATGTACTTTATGTCTCACTAAATATCCACACTGTAAAACGTGCAATTCAAGCACTTGTTTATCGTGTTCGTCCTCATTTGTATATGACTATGAACTTTCTACATGTCATGAATGTGGCGAGATAAACAAAAATTGTTCAAATTGTATAGATGGCATATGTGTGAATTGTACCAGTGGTTTCCATTTGACTAATAATTATTGTTCTGCGTGTTCTGCGTTTGGTAAGTGTGCCAAATGCAACGAAGCTTTTTGTGAATTTTGTCAAACAGGGTACAAACTTATTCAAGGAAATTGTGTTGACCGTTGTAATGATGAATTTTGTATAACATGTGAAGAAGACGTTTCCAAATGTGAGCAATGCAAAGACGGTTATTACCTTCAGAACAACAATTGCAGTTCATGTCCACTCAAATGCAACAAATGCACAACCAGCGATTCATGCGAAGAGTGTGAAATCGGTCATTTCTATTCTGCTGCACTCAAATCGTGTGTTTTATGTAGTGATTTATATTATTTATGTGAAACATGTGACGACACCAAATGCACCAAATGTCAAGATGAATATATACTCAACTCGAGTGCTTCATGTGTTGAATGTAGTACTTTCTATCCATATTGTAATAATTGTACTAATAATAAGTGTGCACTTTGTGAATCGGGATATGGTCTTTTCAATAATAAATGTAACAGCTGTTCGTACATAGAGAATTGTATTGATTGCAATGCAATAGGTTGTACATTGTGTGCAGAAAGTTACAAATTAGAAAACGAACTTTGTATTTTAAATTGTACTGATGAAAATTGTGTTACGTGTAATACGACTGACATCTGCACATCATGTAAAGAAGGATTTTCCGTTGTGAATAATTTGTGCTTTAATTGTTCAGAGCACACCAGTGGCTGTTTGACTTGTAATGAGACAAACTGTTTATCATGTATTGAAGGAACCTTTTTAACTGAATCAGAAATATGTGCGAATTGTATAACAAATTGTTCTATATGTCATAATACAAATGAATGTGATAAATGCCGTATGAATTTATTATATCATCCCGACATCAAAGAATGTGGTGTATGTCCTTCCGATGGGTACACCGCAGTTGGAGAAACGTGTTACAAATGCCCAAGTAATTGTTCTGTGTGTTCAGAAGGAATGTGTGAAGAGTGTATGCCTGGATACACACTATTAGATAGTGGTTGTGAATTGTGTTCGAATGTATACACTGGATGCTTAGAATGTGTCAACAACAACTGTTTAGCATGTGCTGAAAAGAATTACTACGATTCGACAACACGAGAATGTGTATCATGTTCTTTATTCTCAGAACAATGCGATGAGTGTGATGAAGATAATTGTACCAAATGCCAAGATGGATATGGAGTTAATGAAAGAGGTTGTATACAATGTGAAAGTAATTGTGTTCAATGTGATAATGGCGAGTGTCAAATATGCAATGGGACATACACTCCATATGAAAGTTCGTGTTATGATTGCTCTAAATTTGAATTATGTGAACAGTGTAACAGCACAAACTGTATAATGTGTGTTAATGGAGAAAGTCCAGTTGACTCAAAGTGTTATAATTGCTCAGGATATACAAATTGTGCCAATTGTGATGCAACAAAGTGCATTTCTTGTCAACAAAATTATTATTTAGAAAACGATAATTGCAAACTGTGTTCGACTAAATATGAAGGATGTTCACTTTGTGACTTAAATACATGTAAAGAGTGTGCAGAAGGATATTTCATGACTGAAACTGGCATATGTAGTCATTGTGTAACCAATTGTGCGAAATGTACAAACACAACAAATTGTGAGACTTGTGCAGAAGGGTTTATGGTTATTGGAAATGCATGTGGAACGTGTGCATCTTATGGTGAATGTTCTCAATGTAATTCCGAGCAATGTGTAATATGTAAAAGTGGATATTTCAATAACAACGGATATTGCTACAGATGTGTCGAAAACTGTTTAGACTGTATTAATAACAACACATGCACAAAATGTTCTGCAGATTTGAAGTTCAAAGAAGACGAGAAGAATTGCACTGAATGTCCTACAAACACAAATTACTTTGTTGATGAGAAGAACACGTGTAAAAAGTGCAAATCTGAGTGTACAAAATGTACAACACTTGATAAATGCAGTGAGTGCATTACTGGGTACTTCGTTGACTCAACAAATCACTGCATTGATTGTGTAACTAAAGGTTGTTTAACTTGTGATGCGACAAAATGTTTAAGTTGTGCATTAGGAGAAGTTGTTGACTCACTTGGAAAGTGCTCAATTTGTTCCGTTGCGACTAACAATGCAAATTGTGTTAAATGTCACAACGAAGGAAGTTCGGTTGTATGTGATGCGTGCAAAGATGGCTTTTTCATGGATGATACAAAGACGAAATGTATAACATGTGACCGATGTGGAGATTTGGGGTGTCAAATAGCAACACAGAAATGCTACAATTGTGAGAACTCAACCGACATTTTAATTAACGGAATTTGCAAAGAAATGGGTACTTGTAAGACTCGAGGAGACAATGGGAAGTGCGCCGAGTGTATAAACAACTACATATTAGTAGGTAGCAAATGTGTTCAAATAACAACAGAAACATCAAATGTTGTTATGTACAATGGAAAGACGATATTAGCCAGTGATGTGAATTGTTCTGCAATTGATTCGACCAAGAAAGTGTGTACTTTGTGTGACGAGGACTATTATTTAAATGAAGGGGTGTGTATGCAATGTACAGACATTTACGACAGTTGTATATCCTGTGGGTATATGAAAATAGAGAACTACAAACAGGTGATATGCAGTACATGCAGTGTAGGCTATTACCCCGAAATTTACTGCAAGCAATGTACTGACATGAATGGATGCAAAATGTGTGTTAACTATTTGAACGAAAATGAGACATCAACAAAGAATTGCACTAAATGTCTTGACCTCTACGAAATGGAAAATGGAAGGTGCAAATTACTTGAAAATTGTATAGAAGCCGTGAGTGGACGATGCACTCTGTGTGAAAAGAATTATTTGGTCTCGAATGGGAAGTGTGTGCCTTGTGGGGAAGTAGTCATTGGGTGTATTGAATCATCAAACGAGAAGTGCACATCATGTGACGAAATGTATTATTTGGACTCCACTGGATTGTGTCGAATTTGTGATTTGGATAATTGCAGAAAGTGTTCTCCTGAAGGCAGATGTGCTGAATGCAACACAAATACAACAATAAGTACAACAGCGCCATATTGTCGATTGTGTTCAACTCTTAATAATTGTCAATTGTGTAATAACAAGGAAGTCCTCTCGTGTACAATATGTGAGTCAAATTACTATATCAAAAACAAGAAGTGTACATCTTGCACTTCAATTTCAAAGTGTGAAGTGTGCAACTTGATTGGACAATGTACCAAATGTGAAAATGGGTATTTCCCAAAGAACAGAATGTGTGTTGTATGCTCGACTCTTTCAAATTGCGCAACTTGCAAACAGTCTGAAGGCGTCTGTTTAACTTGCTCAAGTGGGTATTACATAGATAACTCGGTTTGTAAGTCATGCTCTGAAATATACACAAATTCACTTGAATGCACTTTTGAGAAGGTTACAAAATGTGAGGTCGGGTACTTCATTAAAAACAACAGATGCGCCTCGTGTTCTGCCATTCCATATTGCACTGTGTGTACAGACGAAAACACATGTACGTCATGTAAAACACCATACAATTTGTTTAACAATAGCACTTCTGGGAAGATTGAATGTTCTAAAAATTGCGGAATTAACAAATGCAACACGTGTACTGTCGATGGAGTATGCTCAAACTGTGATGCTCCTTACACATTAGATACAACTAAAAATACATGCGAGTTATGTTGGAGCGTACAAAATAATTGTGCGAAGTGTTCGCAGACTTCAAATGAGTGTCAACTTTGCGAATCAGATGAGTATTATTTGGACGCACAAAATACATGTAAGCCATGTTCTGTTATACCCCATTGTATAGTCTGCACTTCAGGTACTCAATGTTACGAGTGTGACGATGGCTATGGTGTCGACACAAATGGAAATTGCAAATTACTGACTTCTGGTGTGTTATTGGACAACACTTTGAAACAAAGAAAAAATAAAAAATCACAGAAGAAAGGGTGTGACAGCAAATCAATAACCGTTGCAGGCGAGTGCGTTTCAATTGGAAATGACGAATATAAAAAGTCAGAGAGTGTAGCCAAAAAATGTTCCAAAAAGTTCTTTGGGTGCTATTCATGTGAATATTCACCGGACGATGGTACGTTCAACAGACAGCAATTAAAGTGTACAAGATGCCAAACTGGCATGGCTTTTGAGTCTTCTGAGTACATGAAATGTGTCACCATTAAAGTTGGTGAGATGGTGGATGATAAGAATATCAAAGTCAAGTGTATGGAAGGGTGCTCGATGTGTACAACATCGACCAACTGTATCTACACGGATGACTCTACTCACACTGCTCGAAACGAAATACTTAACAATTACTCAAACCACAAATTCTGTCAAAAGTATATCAATTATATTGGGTGTAGCGAGTGCTCAAATACTATAACATCAACTGGTATTTGCAATAACAACGATAGAAATAATGAATGTTCCTTTATGAAAGAGAACAATGGTGAGTATGAGTGTATGGGGTATATAGAAGCTACAAAAACAACACAAAATGTGAAAACTGCTGATGTCAATTGTCTGCAAACAGTCAGCGGCCGTTGCGTAAGATGTTCTGAAGGCAACTACTTATCAAAAGACTCGCCACCAAAGTGTCTGAGTTGCATTGAAAATTGTTCGAATTGTACTGCAGCAAACGACTGCAATTTGTGTAAAAGTGGATATGTGTGGAACATCAATAAGTGTGAAAGTGTCTTAAATTGTGTTGAAAAAACCTTCAAAGGATGTGCCAAATGTGTCGATTCCTATTACTTAAAAGAAGGAAAATGTTACAAATTGACTGACAGTAATTGCAAGTCTGCTCTTATAACTACAACACAGAGCATTGTGTGTAACTTGTGTATTAACAATTATATTTTAGACAATGGAAAATGCGTTGAAAAGTCCACAAAAAGTTGTTCAGTTGTTGATCCAAAGACATCGCAATGCAGTGAATGCTCTGTTGGATTTATGATCGACAAATCAAAGAGTTGTTCTAAGATTTTAACTTCACTTTGTAGTTACTCTTCGCGATATGAGTGCTTGAAATGCACTACACAAAATCGACTTGGGAAGGTCAAAGGCGATTCCGTGTGTGCAGCTTCTATATCAAATTCGTTCTGTCTTGAAAATACAAACACTGGATGTTCCAAGTGTAATGACGGCTTCTATGTTCATGGAAAAGAGTGTCGTCCGTGTGACACCAAATGTGGTAAATGCTCTTTATCTGCAGACAATTGTTTGACGTGTGCATTTGGATATTACTATGACTATACTACAAGTGATTGTCTGTATGTCGGTGAACTTGCTGAGAAGTGTAAAACGTTCCTTCCGAGTGGTGTAGATTGTGCTGCATGTAAAGATGGATATCTTCTAGTGAATATGGATTGTGTGAAATGTGAAGAAAAGTGTGGAAGTTGTGTGTCTACGATATCCAATTGTGTGAAGTGTAATGTCACAGGAGGGTACTTTGAAGACATTGAAATGTCAACTCCAGACGAGAAGAAGTGTATTATAAACACGATATTAGAACACTGTGTAGTGTCTTCCGATTTTGGATGTGGTACATGTGAAGACAAGTATTATCCCAATGAATACAACAAATGTACCAAATGTGAAGATACCTGTGCAACATGTTCAAATGGGAAGACGTGCACTGCGTGTGTAGATCAATATGTCTTGATATCAAAAACGTCTCAATGCACAAAATGGGACTCAATAACTAATTGTAAGTCATATGATACTCAAACACATAAATGTGCAGAGTGCAGTGGAAGCAACAAAGTTGGACCAAATGGAGATGAATGCGTTCACAAGACTAATGTACTTGCCATAGTACTTCCAATCATATTTGCTATAATACTTATTGTAGTTATCATCATAGCTATTGGGTGTGTGCTATTCTACATTCATTACAAGAAAGAAGAGAAGCTTCGTAACTCTTTAGTTAACGAATTCTTAGTGAGTGACCTAAAGACTAAAGGCACTGAATTTGTGTACCTTGGCGATAACAAAGACCGCATTATGTGTTCAACAAAAGTTCTTATATTTGAAAATGAAATTCCAGTGCAAAAAGACAGTGAAAAGAAGTTCTATGTTGGCAACGACAGAGCTTCGATGTTAAAATTCCAATTCACAACACAAAATGATGAAGACAAATATGAAAGTGAGTGTAGCCCCTGACATACCTGTTAATATTAAGAAAAATAGAGCAGTTGAATTTACATTAATAGTTCATCCTTTATGTACCATTACAAAAACGGTGGATATCACCTGTTCCGTCTTAAATATGAGTAAAGGCAAAATAACAGAGATCAAAATTCCAGTCAAATTTGCATCAGAAGAGTCAATGGCGCTTGATCCAGACGACTTAAAGAAAGACAAGAAATTAGGAGAAGGGTCTTTTGGAATTGTATATAAAGGGTCTTACAGAGGAAACGATGTTGCTATCAAAGAGATGAAGGAGATGGTTGTTGCCAAATTGGGAGTTAAAAGTTCAACGACAAACAACACTCTTTCTGGCACTAACAGAGGAAATACAGCAAGAGACAAAACAAAAAATACGACCAAAAATAACACGACAGGCAACTTGTCAGCAACAGTCAGAGACAAAACTGCTGCTGAGAAACAGATGGATAAGAAGATGGACGAATTTAAAAAGGAAGTTGCGATGTTGGCCAAATTTGTGAGTCCGTATGTCATTCGATTCTATGGAGCGTCGTTTATACCAAATAGAATATGTATGGTCACTGAATTAGCTAAATATGGCAGTCTACAAGACTTAATGAAACACAAAAAGGCCGATGAAGTTATACTAAAAATGCGAATTAAATTGATATTAGACACTGCTAAGGGAATTCAATATTTACACGCAAATAACACTCTTCACAGAGATATTAAATCGGATAACACACTTGTCGTATCACTGGACTTTAATGATGAAGTCAATGGAAAATTGACTGATTTTGGAGCGTCAAGAAACATTAACAGTCTTTGTGATAACATGATGTATACAAAGGGTATTGGAACGCCAAAGTACATGGCGCCTGAAATCACAAACGTTGAAAAATATTCACTTGCGGCTGATGTGTATTCATTCGCTATTACAACTTTGGAGTGCTTGACTTGGAAAGACCCATTCGATGAAAAGTTGTTCCCATACAGTTGGGATATCACTAATTTGATTTCAAGTGGAAAACGACCACAAATCGAATTGGAAGATGAAGAACACAAAGCTCTCATTGAAGAAATGTGGAAACAAGACCCAAGAGAAAGACCTGATATGGATGTTGTAGTGGAAAAGTTGAAACAGATATACAACAAAGCGAATTGAATATACTATTTTTATAATTAATATTTTCTAATAAAATTACCATTAATTATTAGTTAAATTATATTAAATAAATATATATACATACTATAATATTAATATAATATTATAATATTATTAATATATTATTAATAGATTATTATATAATAATTTCATTATATTATTATATTATTATATTTTCTATATTATTAGATTATTTTATAATTGATATTTTTTAATAAATATTACCATTAATAATTAGCTAAATTTTATTATAATAATATTATAATATTATCACAGTATTATTATCTAATAATTTTATTATAATATTATTATAATATTATTATATATTTATAATTTTATATTATTATATTTTGCCCAAGTTAAAAAAACAATAAATATAACAAAAAAAACAATAAAATCACATTTAATTTTTCAATGTATAAACAGCGAATTTTTGAATTTTAAAAGTCGAGTTATTTTGTTCTCCACATATTCCAACTTTCCGTCCATCATAGTCGAAAGCATTCATCTTACAGCTGCACCACAATTCTTGTTGTTTATTTTTCCTCATCATTATAATGTCGCCATCACCAACATTGAATAAAGAATTGCTGTCTTTTTTATCAATTTTAAACGCAAATTTATTTAGATTTGGTCTAATTAAATACCTATCGAATTTTTCTCGACCTTTTTCTTTCAATTTGAATACAAAACATTTTTGATCCATAAAGAACGTGTTGCTGTCTGTTATCTTTCGAGTTAAATAAACACCAAATCGGTTCTTTTCAAAGTCTTCGATACAAATGATAAAACCAGTTATAGTTCTCATAGCTTCAAAGAATTCAGTCGACCCCAAATCAGTGGAATTTATTTCAGAGTCAAATACAACACTTTCAACGTTCTTTGCGCACCATTTATAAATTTGTTTCATATCACTTGTTGTTAAAAATTTGTCAACAGTAAGACTTTTCTGTCTTATTTCCTGTTTTTGTTCTTTCAAATAATTTCTTGTGACTTTTTGTTGTTGGACTACTTGAATTTTCTTTATCAAAATTTGTGGTTTTTTATTTTCAACAAGTCGGTGGTCATGAGATTTTTTCAAATCAATTTTTTTAAAGTCGTTTTCTTGTTTTGGTTCTTTTTTATACCAAGGCAAATTTAATAAGTGTTTGCTTTGATTGTCATCACTTTTTCTTTCTTGTACTTCTTGTATTATATGATGACACGTTTCAATAACTTTTGTTTGTTCAAAAACATTTTTTGGTATTTCTTTGTTTTGATTCAATTGTTCTTCTTGTTGTTCTCCATCGACTTTTTTAGTGTCACTTACTTGAGAAGTATTAATATCTTTTTTACTATTATTTTCCATACTAATTTGCGGTTTAATTTGTTTCTTTTTTGAGCATTGATAACACCCAATTTCGATTTTTTTAATGACTTTTGGTGGTTCATTATTTGTGAGTAAATCTTTTGGATGTAATAAAACGTCGTTTTCAATGCAATTTTTGATTGGCATTTCTTCTTCTTCCATTTTAATGTTTTTCTGCATCACTTCATTAAATTGATCATTTGCTTTATTTTCGTATTCTGTTTTTATCAATTGCACAACTTTGGGTTTCAAGGTCGTTGGCATTTCCATTTCCGTTGCTATTGTTCGACTTTGAAAATGAGTTGAGTCAAACACCATATTATTCAATGGAAAGATCGAGTTGATCATTTGTGAAGACAAAAATGTGTTCCTTTGTTGGAACTCTTCGTTTAACGCCGCTTTTCGAAATTGGTTCGTCTTAAGTTCATTTTCAAAGTTTTGTTTGTTTTTATCAATTAATATTTGAATCACGTTGTTGTGATAGTTCTTGAGGAAATATCCGTCTTCTTCAATTTGCTTTTGAAAATTATTTAATAACTCAGAAAAGTCCAATAAAGCAGCCAAAGTCGTTTTTATTAAATTTTCAAAACTAACGACTATTTGAGAGTTCTTCTTTTGATTATATATACATTCATTTAATATTTTTATTGAACTACTATAATCTGTAAATCGTATTGCTTGTGGAATTGTAAGGGATTGCATACTATCGTATTGTGTCGAGAGCATTTCTAGGGACATTAAGTGTGTCTGAATATCGTGCAAACTTTGTTTCATATGCTTTATCAACTCTTCTTTTCTATTTAAAAACATTGTTTTGTATTTTAAAGTTGTTGATTTAAATTACAATGTTTAAGATGAATATAATATTCATCTTTTTAATAGTTTATAGTAATTTATTGGGTTTAATTAATACAAAAATATTATCAATGATCCGCTATTATAGTTGGAATTTTTAAAAAGTTGTATGGAATAGTAGAAAATTATGATTTATTTATTAGTTTTATTTATTATTTACATACTAAATTTAATAATTCTAAAATTCTAGTATCAGTTTAATTTTTTAAAATAACAGTTTTTAAATATTAAAACTGTTATTAATTATTTTTAATTTTATTAATAATAATTGTCATATTTTTAAATTATACAGGAGTGGAAAAAAGCTGTAGTGAAAACCAAAAATTATAGTAAATTAATAGTATTTAACTATATCATATAGTAAATTTTTAGATTTATTGCTTTTATTCGATTGGTTACAATTACAAAAATAATTCGGCAATTCCAAATGGCAAATTCTATAAGAATAATTTTATTATTGCCAAATTTATAGATT
>NW_004440084.1:48774-53500 GCF_000330505.1 Entamoeba invadens IP1
GGAACTATGAACGTTTCATTTTGTATTATTTAACATGAATAAATAAATAAATAAATTCGCTTATTTGTGTTGTTTTATATACACAATTGAATTGAAAAAAAACAATTTTATACAGTAAAACTTCTTAAGAGCGGTACTTCTGAATAGCGAGTTCTCTCAAAGGGGGGAAATTTTAAGACTAAAACTATAAAATAAAGTTCTCTATCGAGCGATATTTAAAGTTTGATTGGCTAAAAATGCCCTCTCTTGAAAAAAACAAAAATTACCACACCCTCCCGCTCTTGGGAGGTTTTACTGTAATCTAACATTAGTACAAAAACATATGATACAATTAATTGAATAGCTCATTAGAAATAACAAAAACGGTATTCAATGTTAAAATGTTTTTTAAGAAAAAAAATTATTTGGGTAACAGTAAAACACATTCTTAAAAAAACAATTTGCTCAGAATTATTTACAAAAATAATATAATGGCACTTGATTCATTATAACCCATTTTATTTGTTTAGTTTTTCAAATCTTATTTTTAATTATTTAAAACTAGTTACATACAAATAATAACATTTAGAATGGTTAATTCTTTATTAATAATAAAAGTCACATATTGGAGACTATATTTTGGGTTTTATTTTTTGAAACCAGTTCCCAATATATTGATAATAGACCGAATTATACAAAAGCTGTTAATTTTTATATTCTCGAATTTTTTACTATTATTTTTAATAATAAAAACACAAAAGTAACATTTGGAACATATAATCATTACAGTTAACAATTGATTTGAATTCAATATTATAACAACTAAAAAACTTAAATACATTTTAAAGTATGATTGTTATATATCTCATAGTTTTATTTATTGTAAAAACGCACACACAAAAATGTCCAGAAAATTACACTTTTTACAAGCAAGTAAATTACAATAGTAATTGTCGGACTTCTTCAGATATAATTGTTGGTATTAAAGGTGATTATACTAAAATTCTGTTTGAAATGTCTGATAATTCCAAATTATATACAGACTCAAGCTTAATTATAACAGGAAAGGGGTTAATAGTTATGTTAACAGAATCAGAGTTAATTGTTAATTATCAAGTTTTGATTAACCAAGAAGGCCAATTAATTCTTAACACCAAATCCAATTTTTCAACTTTTGGTACAACCACTTTAGATGATAAATCTCAAATATCAATAACAGGAAATTCAAAAGTCGAAATAATAAATGACACTTTATTCAAAGGTAACTCCATTTTGAAAATGAAAGGTAATTCTTCTTTTAATTCAACTGGTAGAATGGAATTGTTTGATAATTCAAAAATATTATTGACAGAAAACAACAAGCTATATTCGTCTGTTATTTTATACTTTCATTCAACTTCGTCGTGTGTTTTAAGTCATTCATCTATCGTGTTTGCAAAGCAAATTAATACTGCCGATAAAGCTCAAATTATCATAAATAACAGGAGTGAAATAAATGTGATGGATTCCATTTATCATTATGAAAGTGCACTATTTACAATGAATAATAATTCTGTATTCAAAATAACAAACAATGCTATATTTAGTCTAAATGCCGTGTTTGAAATGAACCATTATTCGAATTTAACAGTGGGCTCAATAATACAATTATTAGATAATTTCAATTTCTTCATGAAAGGTAATTCTGTTGTTACAATAAAAAGTGAGCTGAAAACAACTGGAACTTCTATGTTTTCAATGAAATCAAATGCTTGTTTAAATTCAACGGGAGATGTTATTGTTGTTGATAATTCAAATTTAATAATGGAAGATTATTCAATAATTGAAGTTGGCAACCTTCTCAAACTTGATGATTTTGGACGTCTTCAAATGAGTTCATTTAGTATCATACAGGGTATCAAAGGACATATTTTAATAGCAAACAATTCGGTTGTTTCTTTAACAGATTCTTCAATTATTTTGACTCGAAATTTTTCTTTGATAAAAGGAGGTAAAATAAAAATAGAAACAGAATTTTCCATTAGAACAATGAGTACTCAAAACATTATGTGTAATGAAGGTATATTTGAAATTGTCGGTGGTATGTATATAGAGACAAACAATGGCATTTCGATGTCCAATTGTATATTTGATGTGGCCAAAAGAACAATTTATGATATTCCTTTAATTATAACCAATGAAATTTATTCTTTTGATTGTAATATAAAAAGCGAAGAAAGTTTTGACGTTGTTTATTCAAAAACCCCGTTTAGTTTTAAACCTCCTGAAGGTATGTTAAGTTTAATGGACAACAAATTATTAAGGTTTGGAGACTCGATAACGGTATATTGTCACTTAATAAAATACAATGAAATAACAAAAGAAATTATATTTGCTGAATCATATTGTCCCTGTTCTAACAAATACTGCTATATGACTCCATTGACAAATATTTCAGAGATGTTATTTGATTATGACAATAAGGGTATAACAGAAAACTATATACCAGGAAATAATAAAATAACAGAAGATTATGATACACAAAGTGCTATTATAGGAACAAATCAATTTTCTTTTTATTTTGTAGACAAATTTGTTATGACTATTAAATCAAAACAAATGATTCAACTTCAGACAGTTAAATTAACAAAGCAAATTTTATTCATTGCAGAGAATTATATGGTAAATCGAACTATATTTTACACTTCTGTTGTTTACTCGTATAAAGGTTTTAAAATGCTAACCGGAATTTATTGCAAAAGTGGATATTATTATAATAAAACTTTATTTGATTGTGTAAGTTATACTGATTGTTTATACCCAAATTGTTTGGATTGTTCGATTGATAGAAAGGTATGTCTTTATTGCCAGCCAAATTATATTTTAATCAACAAAAAATGTGAAGCAATTACAAACTGCCTTTATTTGACTAAAAACCGTTGCTTAAAATGCAGAGAAGGATTTCTGCTTAAAGAAGGACATTGCACGTATTCTGATTGTCAAATATACAAAAATAAAAATTCTTGTCTTCTTTGTAACACAAATAAAGATATGATTAATGTTAATGGGTTATGTACTAATTACAGTTCAAACGTGGAGATGACAAGTTCAAAAAGTGTTACTTCATGTAGTAAAGGATTTATCACAAATTCAACTTATTGTGTATCTTGCAAATCACTCTATACATTAAGTGAATTGTGTGATAATGGTCACCCCACAAAATGTATCTCAAACACTGAAATGACAAAAGATTATCAATGTAGAAATAAAGTGTGTCAAACCATTAATGACAGTAATGGAATGTGTACAAATTCAATTAAAAATTGTGTATTTATGACAAATACTAAATGTCAAGAATGCAATTCAGGTTTTATTCTTTCTAATAACTCGTGTGTTAAAAATGATATAAACTGTTTAAATTCATCTAAATATGGTTGTTTAAGATGTGTTGATACTTATTATTTCAACAATTCAAATAAAAGATGTGAAAAGTGCAATGAAAATTGTCAAACTTGTATGACTTTTTCGACCAAATGTTTAAGTTGTAAATATAACGAATTTCTAACCAATTCAGTTTGTAAGAAAACAGAAGAGTTGGTGGACAAATGTGTTCATTTATCTCCAACAGGTGGATGTGTAATTTGTTCATCTGGATATTATAGATATGGGTTTGATTGTGTTGAATGTGATATAAAGTGTTCCACGTGTAATTACAAAAATGGTTGTTTAACATGTAACGAAACCAATTATCAAACAACAGATGGAAACTGTTTGCCACAAAGTAGTATTAATGGATGTCTGGTTAACGTAACACAAAATGGTTGTGCAATATGTTCTAATCATTATTTTAGAGTGAATTCAAATGAATGTCAAAAATGCAGTGAAAATTGCAAAAAATGTTCATCTGAATATTTTTGCACTTCTTGTGAAACAACCAAAGTTTTATTATCAGATGGAAGTTGTCGAGGGATTAATGAAATCAAAAAGTGTATTGAAATAATCAATTCAAAATGTACAAAATGTTTGTTTTTGAATTCACCAAACAAGGATGGCGTGTATTGTGAGAAAAAGGCGTTATGGTGGTTTGTTTTGATTGTGATTATTGCGTCTATTTTTGTTCTTGTCATTATTGGACTCATGATAACAAAATTTACTCGGAAAATATTACACATTTTCTATTCAAAAACATTTGAGAAAAAGACTTTATTTGAAATGAACATTTCGAATATTTCTTTTATTTTAATGAAAGGTGGGATTTCTGTATCATCAAAAGAAATAGATTTTAATTTGGAAAAAGATGAGATATTAGTTAATGAAGAAACAAGAAACATTTTATGTGTTGGAAATACAAGTAAATGTGTTCAAAAAGTCCAACTTTCAGTTTCTTCAAAAGTTGAAAAAATTTCAATTCGTGTAGACCCCGAAATAGTTTCACTAAAACGAGGTATTGCTTGTGAATTTTCTATTTATATTAAACCAATATGCACATGTCTAATAAAAAACAATTTACAAATAATTTCCAAAAATTTATCAACTGGTGAAGAAAGGTTTAATGAAATTACTATGATAGGAGTGACTGAACAAACAACAAAAATAGATTACGATGAGTTGATAGAAGATAATAAAATTGGTGAAGGGTCATTTGGAACTGTATATAAAGGAAAATTCAGAAGTTTTGATGTCGCAATAAAAAAAATGAAAAATACGTGTGATGATGATAATTCACTGAAAGAATTTGAGAATGAAGTATCAATGCTTGATAAATTTA
>NW_004440084.1:53600-54941 GCF_000330505.1 Entamoeba invadens IP1
CCCGATAACATTTTAATATTTTCATTGAATATAAACGAAAAGGTTAATGCTAAATTGACTGACTTTGGGAGTGCAAGAAACATTAATTTACTGATGACTAATATGACATTCACTGCTGGAATAGGTACACCTAAATATATGGCTCCTGAAGTTTTAAAACAAGAGAAATACAAGAAACCTGCTGATATTTATTCTTTTGCTGTTTCTATGTTCGAGTGCTTTGGGTGGGGTAACATCTATCCCAAAGAAACTTTTCCTTTTCCTTGGAAAATAGCAGAGTTTGTAATTAAAGGACAAAGAGTTGTCAACTTATATCATATTCCACACAAATATTTTAGTATAATAGAAAAGTCTTGGTGTGATAAACCAGAGTTGAGAATTACTATTGAAAAAATTTTAGAATTACTTGAAGATACTTCTGTTGTTTATTGATTTGTTTTAAATATTTTAGTATAAAATGTACTATTTTTACTTTATCTTTTAAATTATTTTACAATTTTTATGTTTATATATTCGTATTACTTTATGTTGTCTAATAAGTTTATTTAAATTATGATATGGTCAAAAATGTTCATTTTTTTCAATTTGTTAATAAATATAAATAAAAAGGATAATTTACCAAATATAGTGGTAGAATAATACAATTTTCATTGATTGATAAATAAGAAGAAAACAAAACAGTTTAATTAACTCACAAAAAACTAAACTTTTTATTGACAGACAAAAACAATTAACTACACTTCAAAAACGTTTGTGCTCTATAAAATAGTCAAAACGATTTTTTTGTTGTTAATAAGGTTATTTGGCTTTTAGACATTTAAATGTTAAAAATTGAAGAAAAACGTCATATGAATACAATGGACGTTTTTTATACACTTTTTTTATTTTTTAATATTTATCAAATATATTGTATAAGAAACTATAATTTTACCAATAAGTTATTATTAATAAATAATTATTATAGTCTTAATAATTGTAATTATAAATTAATAGCTAAATATTGTTTTGTTAATTGCTATAGTTTCGAATTATTTAATTTTTAAATTATGGTGAAATAAAATAATTATTCAATTTAATAATATTGAATAGTATAAACAATTATTATTATTTTGTTATTATTATAAAATAAATTTAATGATTATTAATAATTATGGTTTTATTTCGAATTTTTATTTTTTTATTACAAATTTTGAAATAAAAAACACATTAAATGTATAATAAACAACTTTTTATTTTTCATCCTTTTTGGTCTTTTTTTCTTCTTCTGTTTTTTGTTTTTCGTCTTTTTGTTTTGGTGGATCGACATGTTCAACATATTGTATTTTGCTTTTTGCTTGTTGT
>NW_004440084.1:55041-60104 GCF_000330505.1 Entamoeba invadens IP1
TTATAATTAAATCCATTTGTTTTTGGTATCGGGAGTCTTAAATAACTTTCTGGATTATCTTTGTTAAAAGTTGGATCAACAATTAACCCAAGTGTTTCAATGTAATTTTCAAGCCTGAGAATTGCATTTACATATACTTCATTTTTAAGCAAGTCAAGTTCTTTTGATATTTCAAACGTGATTTTTCTTTTTATAGCGGTCATTTGAAGTACCATAATAATGGCATTGTTCATAATATGTATGCTATTTTCTGTAAATTTGCCTGAATCTTTCAAGAAATTTACATTATTTTGGAAGTCAAATAAAAATTTCCCAAAGTAATTTGTTTTAATAAACATTCTATACATTAAATCTAGTGTTTCACATTGGTATAGGAATTCGCTTTTTGAAATTGAACCTTTTAAAAGAATTGTTTCTACTCTTTGTAATATTTCTTTTTCAGTATTTATAATAAACTCTTCATTATTGGATACAAAATAAGTAATCTGATTAACACTAAGTTTCATATTGAGTGACATATGTGAAAACATAATCATAAATTCCTTTGAAACATCCAAAAACTTTTTAAGATTGCGCTTTGCATTTTCGCTTAATTTTATTTGAATATCATCTTTTTGTGATGGGTTAATAGCAAATGTTGTGGTCACAACAATTAATAACAATAAGAACATTTACTGAATATTTCAGTTTATTGATATAAATTGACTTGAAATTTGATTTGTTTTCAAAGTATCACTCTTTTTGTTAATATTGGTATTTTATTATTATTTCCATTTTATTGATTTGGGATCTATCACTACCCAAATTAGTTGTTGCAAATAAAAGTGTAACTTTATTAAAACTTTTTATTCATTTAAGTGGTGATTTTAAAAAAAACATGAATTGACAAATTACGAAATCCAACGTTTGTTTAAAATATCATATTATATTATATTAAAATATAAACTGCTAAGTAAATTAATCTCTTTTTATTGTTGTTTTCTTTCTATATCACCTTTGTCTAAAACATCTTTTTCTTGTTCTTCTGATTCTTCTTTAGGTTGAGTTGTTGGACTTTCCTCTGTTTTTACTCTTTTACCTGATCCAACAGAAGTCGAAGGACTTTCATCAGACTGGTCTTTATTTTCTTCGACGTGTTCTCTTCTTCTTTTGATTTTGAAAGGAACATTTTTAGAAAGGGGGTCTTTTCCTTTTTTAGAAATTTTTCTCTCTTCTGGTTTGACTTTTTCTTTTTCCTCTTCAATACCAACTTTTTCTTCTTCTTCTTTTGATTCTAATTTACTTTTCTTTGGCATCTGAACAGAATCACTATCACTATCTTCGTCACTGGTACTTCGTTTTCTCGTTGGCATTGCAAATTGTAAAACAGTTCCCCTTTTAGTCTTTCCGATTTTTTGAGGCATTTTTTGCTTTGGAGTTTGTGTTCCTGATATTCCCGGTCTTTCATCCCCCAAATCAAGCTGTTCTAAAAGTTCTAATACTGATTTTCCTGGTATTTTCGAAACAACTGGTTTGGGTGGCACCAATTGTGGAATTGGTGACAAAGTAGTATCAATTAAAGAATATTTTGTCTTTTCAAAAATGCTACCTGTAAAATCTGGAGCAATCATCAGTTTTAATATTACTTCATTAATTTTATTTCTCACTTTCAAATAATAATTGTATTTTGTTAATTTAACAATTTCAATCAATTTGATCAAATAAACCAATTTTTGTCTGTAAAATTCGTTTTTGAGAAGAAAATTGCTTTTAATTCTCTGTTTGGTTGTTTGGTCAGTTTTTTCTTTATTAATACGAGCAAAATTGTCCCTTAACTGAAGCAGATAATTTCCATACCCTTTTTCAGTATTATGTAAATTATACCCTTTGTCTAATATACCGAGCAATTTCATCACTTCACTTTTTAAAATTATTTTTGTGGTTACTATTTTTTCTAAGATCATGGTACTTTCAATTTCAATCCGAGTCATTTCCATTAAAGCTTCAGGCAAATTCCTTGAGAATCTGTTTCTATTTTTAGTTACATCATTTAGAAACTTTTGCATTGCTTGAATGTATTGAAGAGAATATTTCAAAAAGGCATAAAATGAAGCAAAAAATTCTTCAGGAAGTGGTAATGATTCTTCTTCTTTGCTATTTGGGTTCATCCCAATACATAAAATTGTGATGAAGAATAAAAGAAGTTGGGTGTGCATTACACTCTTTCAAATATGTAAAGTTAGTCTATGTCCTCTTCCCTTATTTACTTATTATTATTGTTTCAATATTATATGATCAATTTAGTTTTTAATTATAAGTAATTATTAATAATTACTTAAAAGTTATTGAAGTTATTGTTTGGAACAAACAAACATCCCATTTTATTATTAATAAATAAATAATTCAATATATTTTTGTCAAATTTAAACATCAAAATATATTTAATTTTTTATTATTTTTAATAGATATGTATATATCAATTTGTTAAATTATATTAATTGTATTTCTATAATTTGATTTATTAATATTAATAATATTGTTTTTTTATCATTATAGTCGGGGGATAAATAGCATTAAAAAGGGACAAAGGTAATTAATTTTGATAAACATAATTTTGAAACTATAATTTTTAAAAAATCTATTTAAACGTGAAAATAAACATAAAATTAAAACAATAATATAAATTATCGTTTTTTATTTAATATGATTATAAATTGAATAATTATAAATTTCTATTTCAAAAATAAACAAAAACACCTCAATTTGTTCACTTAGAGAATGTGGAAGTCTAAAACGCAGCACTTTTTGTGGTTTGTCTGAAACTTGTTTTGTTAAAGAATTTTTCCTTTGTTTTTTTCTTTGTTTCATTTCATTTCTGCTCTTCTTCAACTCCAATTGTTTTAATGTTAAAATGGTCTTTCTCTTTTCCTTTCTCAATGGGAATGGTTCAACAACGAAAGATTGAAAGATTTTAACAAATGATAAATTTTCAGTGATTCCGTGACACTTTAAAAAATTGACACCGTTGTTAATTCATTAAACTCTGGCATTTTAACCATATATATCAAGAATATATTGAAATACAGTTTTTAAACTGGTTTCTTGTATTTGAATTGCTTTTTTATGTTGATTGCCTGTGGTTGTTTCATCAAGGGTTCCTTTCTCTTCTTCTTTCATTGTTTTCAAAGATTGAATAATATCAAAAATAGAAAGTTATGGTTTTCTTTTATTATTTTCAAAGTAGTTAATTGAAAAAACCTTTCTAATACTTTTATAGTTAAAAAAATTATATTTTATAGTTTTTTACTCGAATTAACTACTTCTGTCCCAAATTAACCCCCTTTATCACCCGACTATAATAAAAAATATGAGTTATAATTATAATTAATATAAATATACTAATATAATTAAAAATTGTAAACGTCAGTTATATTTTATTTGTGATAATGTATTTAGTTCAAATTATAATTAAATTAAACTTTTTTTATATTAATTACTTTATAATAAAATTAATTAATTATCAATATTATATTAAAAATGATATTAGAAATTTTGACATTCAAAAACGAAAATTAAAATAAATAAATAAAAAATATTATTTATAATAATTTTAGTTTAATGTAATATATTTTAATAGTACATTATAATTATTCAATTATTTGTTGTATAACAAATCAACCTAATTTCATATAATAAAAATACTAATAATTGTAATATTTTTCAAAAAATACGAAACAAAAATTCTTTAATCAATCTCATTTCTGAAACAACAAAACGCAAGATTGAAATGTCAGAACGAGAACATATTTAAGCGCCAGCTTTGAAAGGAAAAACATCTGAAATGGACTACGAACCTCAAGTAATCCTTATTACTGGTGGCGCTGGCTTTATCGCCTCACACGTCGTTGTCCATTTTGTGACTCAATACCCACAATACCGTATAGTTGTTGTCGACAAGCTCGACTACTGTGCGTCACTCAACAATCTTAATAATGTCAAAGGATGTCCCAATTTCAAGTTCTATATTGCTGATATCACCGATGCCCACACTATGCAGAAGATTTTTGAAATGGAGAAGGTTGACACGGTGATGCACTTCGCTGCTCAGACACACGTCGACAACTCCTTTGGGAACTCGTTCCAATTCACCCACAACAATATTATGGGAACTCACGTTCTTCTTGAAGTCGCGAAGAACGCAAAGGTAAGAAGATTCATCCACGTCTCGACGGATGAAGTCTACGGACAGGTCATTGGAAATGCAGCAACTGAAAACTCGTTGTTGAACCCAACGAACCCATACTCGGCAACTAAAGCAGGCGCAGAGTTCATTGCAAGAGCCTTTTATCAATCATTTGGATTGCCACTCATAATTACAAGAGGAAACAACGTGTTTGGTCCTCATCAATTCCCAGAAAAGCTGATTCCCAAATTCATTACTTTATTGGACAGAGGACTGAACTGCTCAATTCATGGAAATGGAAACGAGAAGAGAAGCTTCATTTATGTTGATGATGTTGTCAACGCATTTGATTTGATTTTGAGAAAAGGGGTCGTTGGGCAGATCTACAACATTGGAACAACTCGAGAAATTTCGAACACTGAAGTGACGCACGATTTACTCGACATCTTTGGAGTTCCAAAGGACGAACAGGAAAGTAGAATTTATCACGTCGAGAATAGATGTTTCAATGACCAGAGATATTCGCTTGATGTTTCTAAGTTAGAGAAACTCGGGTGGAAAGCAGAGACAAAGTTTGAAGATGGACTGAAGAAAACTGTCGAGTGGTATCTCAAGAATAAAAAGAATTGGGAAAGAACCGATGAGGCTTTAGTGCCACATCCCAGATTTGGCCAAGCTTCTAACTGATTGAAATTGGTACAAGAACACCACAAGAATTTATTGATTTGATTCTTAGTTTCAGTACCATATATTTTATGATTTGGTACTGATATTTTTATTTGGTTGTTTTTTATAATTATTTTATTAATTTAAACAAATTATTTATTTAAGTCTTTGTGTTAATTTGTAACAAAAATTGTTTGTTTTAATATCAAGCAAACAACAATTGAAAACCAAAGAA
>NW_004440084.1:60204-65322 GCF_000330505.1 Entamoeba invadens IP1
ACTAGGTTTTATAGATTTAAATAATATAAATATAATAAAATGTATGGTAAGTTTACCATGAAAGCTCAATATATATTTTGCAGACTTTTTCTTTCCAAGGTGGTAATTTTTGTATAATACTTTGTATTGTAATTTTATTAGTTATAACTATTAAAATTAGAATCTTTATAACTGTTAAAGAGAAACAAGAGGCATTTTATCATCTCTGTAAGTCTTATTATTTAAAATGCTTTAAAACATAGAACTTTGAGGTGGTTATTATCAGAAGTAATTAAACAACACATTTGAATTTTTATTTATTAAAAAGGTCACTTTTTATTTTATAATAGAACATGAAGATAATTCTTCTCGTAGTTTTGTATATATCTTTTGTTTATTCAATAAATCCAGAAGGAACTTCTACAAATCAACCTCCACTTTCTCAATTCAGTTCCAATTTTCCTTCTTCAGAATTCATCAAAAAATTAAGACGATATTTATCAAAAGGGGAAGTCTATGTCTTGGATTTGCATGTGTTGTGGAACAGAGCCAAACGACATCCCAAATTTTATCCACCAGAATATATTAATGACGCTTTCAAAATGAAAGAGGATGAAATAAACAATATGGAATTTATCAAAGCTTTTATTGAAACAAAAGATCTAAATAAAGAAAAGTGTATGAAATGGATTCGTGACATTAAAGATATGTACGAAGTAAGAGCAGACAAAGTCGGGTATGGCCATTTTCTTTTGGGTATTCCAGATTTAAAAGAGAATATTCTAAAGGACAAACTTATATCTTTAGCAAGACAAAGGGGTTATATTAATCAACTTTTTCTCGATTTAGAATACTTAAAAGAAAAATATAAAATAATGTTGTTATTTGCAAAAGAGTGTGGATTGGAAAGTACAGATGAGTTTGGTTTGATCAAACAAATATTTAAAAATTTTATTGAAGCTATTGAGAACAAAAGAAATGATGAAGGTTATGAAGAATCACAACTGAAAGAAAGAAGAGAGAATTTATTTGGGAGATTCACACGAGATGCAAGTTCTAAAAGATCAAGTAGAAGAGTACCAAAAATTCCAAATCAATCATTTGAAAACAAATAAAACAATCATTTAATAGAAAATTATATGTTGAGAATGGTTATATTTCTTTATATATTAATCATTATAATTACAGAGTAAAGGAATAAGAGAGTTGACAATATTTAGGTACTTGACCTATATTATATTAATTATTTATTAAGTATAAAATTTGTACTGTTTAAAAATGTTTTAACAGTTTTTCAATCAATAAGAAATAATTATTAAACATAGGTTAAGTATTTGAGTATTGTCAAGCCCCTTATTTTTTTAAAATATAAAACAGCAATTGAAACTCTTTTTTAAACAAACTTATTGAATTCAGTTTTACTGTACTTAGAATTAAAGACAAATAAGTAATGAAAATGAATCTAATTCTAGCGATGTCATTTTAAATATCATTAACAACAAATTTAATTGTTTAAAATTATAAAATTATACAACAAAGAATCAATAACGATCTTTTATGAAATTCAATTTAAAAGTTCAATTATTAATCATTGAACTTTAAATCCTGAATAAATAAGAAACAAAAAGACTACAAAATAATAAATAAAATTTATATGAAATTAGAACCATTTTATTTGGCGAATGTGGTGCTTTACATCAACGACAAAATGCTATTTAAAACACTCCGTACCGTTTCTAAAAGTATAACTATAGCAATTGACATGTTACGAACAAACCCTATTTATATTACCAGAAACCCTAAATACGTTTGCTCTGTTTTTCCAAAAATCAACACTTTTCGGTCGACGCCTTCATTTTCGTACGATCTTTTAAAAGCGTTTCGAACTAAAATTTCATTTTTGGATTTTTCACAAGAAATTTTCAGTGTTGACAATAAAGTTTTTTTAGATGAAGAATTTTGCAATAAAGTTGTCTCTCTTCGTATTTTCCAAACGGATTTAACTAAAATTGGCCGTTTCAAAAAATTGAAAAAATTGTATGTAGAAAACTGCGCAAATTTCGACGATTTTAAGATGTTAGAAAATATCGAAGATCTCCGCGTGATCACTTTCTATATGAAAAATTCAAAATTGAAAAAACAGAAGAGCGCCATTTATAAAAAGTTTTCGAAGTCGGAAATATTTAAAAATCAAGGGAAATTTAGAAGAACAAAAATTTGGTTTGTCATCGACGAAAAGGCCGACAACCCACAAGAAGATCTGATGGAAAACGTCGCGTTTTATTACTATGAAAATTACAAAATAATTAAAGAGTCGCACGCAAATTTTTTATTACAAAAACCGGAGATTAAATACACTTTTAATAGTCAAAAAGAGGACGATGAGATATATATTGAAAATTTCGAAAATGTCGAGGTCGATATAATTAGTGCCGGTGATGTGAAGTTACAGAACATTCAAACTAATAAACTAAAAGTGACTAATATAAACAGTGAAATTTCTTTGGTTATCCCCAAAGTTGATGAAATTTCGGTGATTAGTGGAAATGAACGCACTGTTGTTGTAAATCCCAAAGAGCTATTTTCAGCGTTTAATGTCATGTTAAGCGGAAATGTCTCTCTTTTAGAATCACAGTTTTGTTTCAACAAAAATCTCCGGCAATTAAAGGTTATTTCTGTAAGATTTTTTGATTTTAGTGTTTTTTTGTGTCCAAATCTTGAAACCGCTGATATCGAAGCGGATTTCGAGAGGCTTGACTTTTCGAAGTGCAACAAACTTTTGTTTTTAAAAACTAAAAATTACGACCGAAGAGGATCAATTTTAGTTCCAAATGGTGTTGAACATTTTGAAGCTGTTGGAACTGGGAATGGAATTTCTATATTTGGGGCGGGTGTTGATACAAAAGTGACTGGAAACGTCATTGAATTTTGTATTCCCCAAATTGAATTTGAAACTTTGTTTCTCGACTTGTCAACTGATTTTCAAACAACAAAAATCACCTTTTCTGAATTTTTGGAAACGAAAGTAATAAAAAAGAAAGTTCCTATTTTAAGAACAAATAACGTGAAAATAAATGGATGTTTTAATATTGACACTTTGGCACTTTTGTGCGGCACTAAACATGTTGAAATTTGTAATAACAAATTGTTGAAGTTAGATATATATATAACAGATACGGAAGGTATGGTATTCAAAGAATTTGTTAAAGGACAAATAGAGTATTTAATAAACACTAAAACTGATTCAAGAAAAAGGAAAAAAGATTACGACAATGAAATACGAAAACGTCTGAAATACTTGGACATTTCTGATCACTCAAAAAAGTGTGTGAGTGGGTGGGAAAACATTGTGCAAAATCCAAGTATCCATTTTTATATTGAAGAAAATGTTGGAGATGGGCAGAAAAAGTGGAGCAAAATGGAGAAGTAAATTACTTCGAGTTTTTCTTATAATTTAATTTATTTTCAATTAGTTATTCTAATATTACAACACACAAAACATAACAATTGTGTATTGCTAACACAACGATAATTGTTTATTTGTTAAATGTAACAAATTATTTAATTGTGAACAAACTGATATCGACTATGTGTCCATAATAATAATAATAATAATAATATATAATAATAATAATAATAATAATAATAATAATAATAATAATAATAATAATAATAATAATAATAATAATATATTATTATTATTATTATTAATATACTATACTATTAATATATTAATATAATATATTATAAAAAAATGCAATAAAACACTCCAAAAATGTATTCATTCATTCACTTGATTCTTGTCCTTCTTGTTCCTTGCGTCTTTGCATTTTTTTGTGTTTTTCTTTTCGTTCTTCATCCGTGATATTTTGCTTACGCACGACGCCCTGATTTTTCTTTTCTTCGAAGAGTTGTTTGTTCCTCTCGTTTTTTTCCATTTGGCGTTTTCGATTTTCTTCGACCTTTTGTGCTCTTTTTTCCTCTCGCAATCGTTTGAATTCCTCCAACTTGACAGGACACTTTTCGAGCAAATGCCCTACATCTCCACACACACAACACACATTAATAATTTTCCCGTTCTTGTCATACAAAATGACTCTAAAAATTAACCGCCCTATTTTTTTCCCATTGAATGCCAGTCGAATGTTCTTAGCTGTTTCTAAGTCCTTCACAACAAGTTTTGCGGCGTGTCCCTTCAACTTCCCCTTCTTTGAAATGACCTGACGAATTCTTTTAATGTCGTATTCCTTTAACTCTTCACGAAGATCCTTTGCTTTCATTGCACTCGGAATATCAATCAGATAGACGGTGCATTGGGTGTAATCGTTTTTATCTACTTTGGCGTGGATCGTCGTCCCAGCCATCTGCGTGCAATTGCGAGAACTTGCTAAGTGAAAGGCATCATTGCTTGTTGGAAGCTCAACATACCAATTCCCCATTTCAGTGTCCGCCTCATACGTTGGAATGTCACTCGATATCAACTCAAAAGAAGACAATTTCTCTTGGAGGTCTTCATAGGTTATACCGGGATTTAATCCATCTAATTTAACAGTGATTTCACCAGTTAAATCCACCATTACTCTTTAATTTTATAATTGGAGTTCTGTTTATTCTACGTTTGAAATTACTAAAAAGGGTTACTATTATTTATTTATTTTTTCGATTGGGATGAATAACAAAACAAAAACAAAATCACAAATAACAAATAACAAGGAATGGTACCCTTGGCATTGGTAGGATAGTTCTTTTATTCAAAAAAGAATGAAAATAAATTTATATTATATTAATAATATCGACTTATCATTTAAAAAATACACGAGTTTGAATTGCATTAAATTGCATATTGCAACAATACAAATCACTTTTTTGAAATTGTAAAATCTACATCTTCGCGAAATTGCTCAAATAAAGAATCACACATAAATCAAATTTTTAGGTTTTTTTTTATTTTTTAATGATTTTAATTATAATTATTTTTTAAAAATGAAAATAATTAAAATTACTTTATAGACTTTGTTAGGTTAATAGAGTCATTTTCTAAACTTTCTCCAACTTAGTCTTTCAGTTTTTGATGTCAATAATAGGAATATATCAGAAAAAAAATTTGAAACGTTAGAAAATTATTGTTTCAGTTTTTTT
>NW_004440084.1:65422-67711 GCF_000330505.1 Entamoeba invadens IP1
AAAACGTGAAACGATTTTAAATTTATAAGCAGCAATTAAAAAAATAAATTAAAAAAACTTGCAACTTTCTTTTGTTCTTCCAAAAGAGTGTTTTGGGGGATTATTTTTTCTCTTGAAACATTCGCCAGGACTGATTTCGCGTCTGACACGCCCTCTTTATTCATTAAATTTAATTGGATTTTCCCATTTTTATCAATTCCCATTTTTATAGTAACAAACTCCTTTTTTGTTAATGGGACTTGTGTGTCAAAACAACCCAAAAGTGTTTCGTCCTCTTTCAGTTCAACTCTAACTGAAGACGTTTCTGCGATAGCTGGGAAACTGTATTCCTCCAATGGCAGAGGAGTACCTCTTTCCACAACAACGGGCCAAAACTCTGTACCATTACCATCGACTGCCATCATTTTGATATCTCTTGTGGTCACTTCATCTATCGCAATTTTGATACTCGAACACACTTCGTCGGAAGCATTGGCAGGCTCCATTTGCCACTACGGTGTAACAATTTTCAGAGCAGCACACCTTTCCTTCTCCAAAGTAGTCTGTTAACATGTTTCTTATTTTTGGTATTTGTGAACTTCCACCCACTAAAACGACTTTACTTATTTGTTGTGGTTTGGCTTGTACTTTTGGAAGATTTAAAGTGTCTTTGACTGTCTTCATACACTCATTGAATAAATCAGAGCAACACATTTCAAAGTCCTTACGTGTAACAGCAAGTGAATAATTTTCATATTCGACAGTAACACAGTTTAAAGTGGAAAGTGAAATTTTTGCCTTCTCGACTATTTGTTTCAACACTCTACGTCGTTTTCTTTTCATGTTTTTTGAACCAAATGTGTCTTTCTTTTGTTCAATAAAAAGGTTGGCCATTTCAGTTGGAAAATCTGCTTCCCATTTGCTGATCACGTACTCCACAAATTTATTGTCGATATCTAGACCCCCAAGATGCTGATTGCCATGTATACCAATGAACTTGATGTGCTTTCCTTTCTTTTCAAAGACGGTCGTGTCAAGTGTTCCTCCGCCAAAATCAAATGCAAAGAACATGCCGTCCTTCATTTTTTTTTGACTCCATAGAAATATGCGGCGGCTTTAGGCTCTGTTGTAAGAGTCACATCCAAGCCAGCTATCTGTGCGGCTCGCAGAGTCAAGTCCCGTTGTAATTCATTAAAATACGCAGGACATGTTAAAACCACATTTAAACGACACTTAGAAAGATCACAGCTAGTCTTTTCAATTATACTTTTCTTGATTTGAGTTAATACCATTGCAGAGATTGCCTCCGGTTTAAGTGTTATTGTCTTACCATTATAAACAATTTTAAAGACACACAATCAAGTGGAAACGTCTTGTTCGACACTTAGCATCGTCTCAATCATTTTCTGTACAAAAGGGTCTGTGAATTTGACACCAAGTAGTCGCTTTGCTTCATAGACAGCAAGGGTATTATCGCTACCAACAAGAACTGGGGTTTGCCCAAAAAACACGGAAGAAAGAATAAACTGATTCCCACTACCAAATACAATGGGTTAAATGTTTCCTGATTTAGAGTTTAAGTAAAAACACTCACTGTCAATAGTCCCAAGATCAATTCCAACAGAAAGTGTGTCAGTCATTTTTTCAGTCATCAATGATATTGGTAGTTAAAAGTGGTGTACATATAAATTTGATTCGTTATTATAATGACAATAATTTTTAATTTAAAAAACAACTAATTTGATGTTTATATTTCATTGGAATCATTTTTACAGATACCTGATATGTGGCTTATTAGTAATCAATTTTATTTTAATAATTTTAATTTATAAAGAAATATCCTTATTGTATATATGTTAAAAATCATTTTATAGAGTAACTTAAAATATATTTTTTAACAAATATTATAATAAAGTATTAATGTTTGTTTTTTGTTATATAATCAACCATAAAATAAACTTTATCTGTAAACAACTAAAATATAGCTATTCGCCGATATTTTGCTTGTCTTAAAAGTTGCTGATTAATATTATTAGTAAAAAATACCATTCATATTACAATTTTTCATGGTATAACAATTAAAAAAACAAATTATAAAAAAATCATTATTATCAAATATTGAAATTAAAAAATACAGTCTCAATTATCTCAAATCATTTTTAAATTATATTTATTTGATTATAATATTACAAATTATAACAACTATTGCGTTTTTATACATTTTTGAGATTATAATTAATATAATATGTATTGTAAATATTTAGAGTTATTTAGTACTCAAAGATGTCAGCAACTTTGAAAAGACCGAAT
>NW_004440084.1:67811-69467 GCF_000330505.1 Entamoeba invadens IP1
CGCAAATTCTAATTGTTGTTTTAGGAGAAGGATATGTTGGGAAGTCTTCTTGTATAATCCGATTAATAACTGGGTCTTTTCCTGAAGTATGGGATCCAATAATTGAAGATATTTATAATGTCAAACTAAGAATAGATGATGAATTAATTTCATTAAATTTGGTCGACACAGCTAGCAATGGTTGGCCTTCATACCTCCAAAAATTGTATGTTTCAAAAGCTGACGGGTTTTTAATGATGTATAGCATTGACGACTATAAACTTTTAAACAAATTAATTTTTTCAAAGAGTTGATATATAAAGAACGAATGATGGAAGTTGAAGAACGTGTTCCAATTGTTTTATGTGGTAACAAAATCGATAGAGAAGAACGACGGGAAGTATCAAAGAAAGAAGGAAAGGTGTTGGCAGAGTCTTTAAATGCACAATTTTTGGAAATATCTACAAAAAAATGGTACAAATGTTGTTGAAGTGTTTCAAAAACTAATTCGAGTGATTATCAATGAAAAATCGTTATCACAAAAAACAACACAAAAGGACAAAAGTGTGTTTTTTCATAAATAAATCTTGTGTTACAAATATTTTAATAACAACTTTAAAACGAATTTAATTTGGTTAAACGTGTGAGTAATAGTCCATCAACCATAAATCATATAATTCCAATAAAATAACTATGTAGACAGTTTGATTATTATTTAATTATTGTTTTTTATCTTTGATAATGATAATTTTATATAACACCAAAACACAAGACATCTTTATAACAATAACATTTAAAATTTATTTTAATAATTGTTATTTTTAAATATATATTTATCATAAAACGTTGTTATTGTATCTTTAATATAATAACAATTTATTGTTCACAAACTAGTTTAAAAATAATAAAACAAAAACTGCTTTAAACACTTTTTTATTGTATAAATATTTATAATAAATAATAAACACGTTGAATATACTCAATAATCAAATGACTAGTAAATTTATTTAAAAACACATTTTTGGTTTTTTGATGATATAATTATATTTGTGGACATATTTAACCATCTTAGTTTAAAATAATTGTATGAATACAAAGTTTGACAGACCATGTTGTGTAATTAAAAATACATCACAATTCCAAAACAAAAAAAATGATCAACGTACGAAATAATTAGGTTTTGACTATATTAAAATTTGAAAATCATTTTTATATAAAAATAAAAATTAAATCAAACCTTCTCATCATTAATTTTGTGATAAAAAGACCAAGAAAAATTTTTTTGGTATTAAACGAGAAAAAATAAATATTATATAACATGTGTATTAACTATTTTCATACTGATTGGTAGCAAAACAATTATTTTTTATATTAAATTGCGTTTTTGCTTATTAAACAAATGTTATTTACAAATTACATTCCGTTTACACTTGAGATGTTTATATAACTACGAACACCAAAACAATACCCAATTATTAATGTTTGAAATATGGCTGATTACAATATAATTATTAAAATTCCATACCAAAAAACAGTTAATACAAACTATAATTATTATTAACAAAATAAAACATAAGTTTTAAAGGTTTGTGATAATATAATTGTCTCAAAAAGTTATCATAAAAACAATTGAATTTGTATTTTTAGAAAACGGTCTTGAATTAAATTTGTTTTTAA
>NW_004440083.1:0-1068 GCF_000330505.1 Entamoeba invadens IP1
TTATGTATAAGTCAAAGTATAAGATACACACATATAGTATAGAAGTATAGAAGTATATAGGTATAGAAGAAGTAGTAAAGATAAAGTGATAAAGTGATAAAGTAATAAAGTAATAAAGTAATAAAGTAATAAAGTAATAAAGTAATAAAGTGATAATAAGATAAAGTGTAGGTAGTATAAGTATAGAATATAAGAACATAGTATAGTCAAGTAGTCATATATAGGTATAGACATAAAGAATAATATAGATAATAAAATAGATAGAGGTATACATAAGAAGAAAGGGATATAAAGATATAAAGATATAAAGATATAAAGATATAAACATATAAACATATAAAGATATATAGATATATAGATATATAGATATATAGATATATAAGTAGAAGTAATAAAGGATATCTAGATAATAATGGAGATGAGGGGTATCGATCCCCTTGCCCTTCGCATGCGAAGCGAAAGCTCTACCAAATGAGCTACATCCCCTAAGGTAATAATAGAGATAGAAGAAATGAGAGATATAGGATAGAAAAGAGAGATAATAAGGATAATAGGATAATAGGATAATAGAGAGTATATAAGGAGGAGATAAAAGAATGCATCCGGTGGGGTTCGAACCCACGCATCTTGCGATAGCCGTTCTTGAGACGGCCCCCTTAGACCACTCGGGCACGAATGCTTGGATATAGAAAGTGAAAAGAGTAAGAAAATGAATAGGAATAAGACATAATAAGGTGTACATACATATACATAAGGGTGTATAAGTAGTATAAGTAGTATAAGTAGTATAAGTAGGACATAAGTATAAATAGGAACATATATAATAGAAGTAAAGATAATATAGTAAGATATATAATAAGAAGTGTATAAGTATAAAAAAGATACATATAATAAAAAGAATAAAGATAATAATAAACATATAGATATATATAGATAAGTATAATAGAATAATAGAGAATATATAAGAAGTGTATAAAAAGAATGCATCCGGTGGGGTTCGAACCCACGCATCTTGCGATAGCCGAGCTTAAATCGGCCCCCTTAGACCACTCGGGCACGAATGCTTTG
>NW_004440082.1:0-6440 GCF_000330505.1 Entamoeba invadens IP1
CAAATTTTTACCCGTAACTTCGCAACGGGTTTAGTTAAAAAGCAATATTTGTAAAAAAATTATTTTTAAAATTTACAAACACAATACTTGACTTACAAAAAGCGTTCATATTATTGGCCAGTTAATAAATCCATTTTCCTACCACAAACGAATAAATCAAAATTGTTCCAAAAAGTGAGCGAAAACGGAAAATCAAGGGTTTTTGTTGTTTAGAATAATAACAATAAATAATAAGTAATTATGTTTTACATTGTATTAATTTCGAAGTTTCGGAGCATTCCCCAACTAGTTTATAGACTCTCTATATTCATATTTTATTAATTTAAAAAAATTACATTTATACAATAATGTCAATACAAATGTAATTATTGAATTTAATTTTACCTTTAAAGTAATTGTCTATTGATTAAATGTGTTGATAAAGTTTTAAACTATGGGAAATTGTTTACAATATCTTATGTGCATGTATGCTTCAATCACATGTTAAAACCAAATTTTTTTAAACTGTGATATTCTTTAGATTTCGAAAAAAGTCCAAATATAATAAAAGGCAATATTTGAATTTAAACACAACACCTTAAACTATACCATTGATTATTAAAAACAAGTTTACAACATTTTTAATTACTAACTTATTGTTTTTATACATGTATACAAAATATATCAAATAAATTTGCTCGGTGTCAAGGGTTAAAAAAACTTTTGGCTATTAACTTACCTTGACATAAAGTAACTCATTTTAACTATTTAAAATTAATTATTCGTCGTTTTACTATAAAAAATTATACTCATTAAAAAACTATGTTTAGTATATCCATAGTTTAACAACTATATAAAGTTTGTAATATTTATTATAAAAATAAATTATAATTAACTATATTTATAATATTCAAAAAAGAAAAAAAATAAAATGGTAAAGTAAAAATTTATTTGGTAAATACCATCCAAAACAACAATATTAAAAATTTGACAAAATTTACATTTTTAATTTTAAATTAAATTGTTTTGAGTTGTTGTACAATTTTGTTATAAACTATTAGGCAACAAATTTGATATATTTTATGTATATATTTGTTTATATTTTTATTCAAAATTCTATTATGTTCAAACAAATACATATTTTCAATTTGGTGGAATCATTTTCGTTGTTAGTATGAAGTTACACATTTAAAAGTTTTAATGTTTTATTTAAATTGTATTATATTTTTCATAAAAGTGTGAAAGTAAACAGTAATTTTTTATGAATCTTTTTTATAAAATCATTAACAAGTAATAATTAAATTTGTTTTTATTTTACTTTGATAATTGTTGTGATGTTAAAGAAATACAATGGTTTCATTTTGCGTGTTGTGAGACAAAAATATATTATGATAAGCAAGTAAAAATAAAATAATAATTAACACTTGTATATAATTGTTAACAAAAAGTTGCCTTATAATATTTGTGGATAACAATGCAATGACTTATTTAAAAAAAGTATTAAACTACGACAAATTCTATAATATTTTTTGTTGAACAAACAATATGTCACAATAATTAAACATAAGCTCCAATCAGAAATTAAATTATTTGTCTCTTAATATTTTATCAAAAAACATATCAATAAAAATCAACACAATGTTTATTTTTATTTGTACCTTCGATTGTTTTGTAATGCACTAACTTTGTTTTTTCAATTAATTAAAATGTACACAACTAAGAGACAACTTTAAATGTGTAAAATTATACATATATTTTAATCAACTTCATTTTTTAAATCACATTTTTAAATAATAAAAATAATTTCATCATAGAAATTAATCTATACAACTTATTAATTATTTTCATTGTTTGTGTTGTCATTTATATTTTACATTATATTTATTTATAAACAATCGTAAGACGTTTAATGCTGTGTTCATCATAAACTGTAATAAGTTATTATTCCGACATCTTAACATTTTACACGATTAAATTGTTTTTATATTTGTTGTGTTTGTAGTAAAAGTGTACTTTATTGTTATAGGGTCTTTGTTATTCGTTGTTTTATTGTATGTATTATTAAAATTTATAAACAATTAAAACACTTTTTTAAGTTATGACAAACGTATGTAATTGTTCTAGATGACGAAAAACATTTTTATCATTTTGGTTTTATATTATTCAATGTTTTAACTTTAAAATATTGTTTGTTCAATTCAAATATCTTTTATTACAAAACTCATTTATTATTTATTGTATTATTATTGACTAGACTTCCGGCCCGCGCATTTTATTTTTGTATATTGGTACCGAAAATGCAATAGCCACGGGAAATTTATTTTTACCCGGCCCGCATTTTTGCAAATATGATATTTGTCATGTGTTTTGTTATTACTTTTTGTTTGAAATTTAATTATCAACTAAAACTGTTATCTGAATAAAAAATGTAAAAAGATAGTCATGATGCCACAATTTAAACAATGAAAAGACAAAATATTAAAAATGGTAATTATTTGATCGAAAATCATTTTTATTTTCTTGTAATTTACACCAACTAAGCAATTTATTACAACGTGTCTAAATTTAAATTTCTTTATAATTATTAATTATCGATACAATTTGATCAATCAATTTCTTTATTATTAATTTTTTTATTTTAATCCAAATTAAATTAACTTAACTTGTATCATAACTCTGTTATTCAAAAAATAATTTTTGATTCTTAAATTTTTCCAATTTTATCAAATATTTTAATCTTTTAACGTCCTTTGAAGCGGCGTATTTCAGAAAGACGAGGTTTCTTGTTGTAAAGGGGTGGAAAAAACCGCTCTTGATAATTTTTGGTGAATAATGGTAAAATGTTTTCAAAATGTTATTTGATTTTATTTTTTTTATTTAAACAAAAAGAAAAAACATCATTTTCATTTTGCCTGAGCATTTTTTCGAAGTATTTAGAAGAAGGCTGTTAAAGTCTATTTATATTACAATGAAAAGCTGAGTTATTACAGAATTTATTTGAAAGAAAACGGGAAACAGCTTACAATAGTAAGACATATAACCAAATATACGTAAATTTTTAATTAAATTTTATTATAATATATTAGTGTAGTAAACGCAGTGTTTGTTAGTCTTATATCGTTTGAATTAACAAACCAAATTATCATCTTTGCAGTCTGCCTCATCATCATCTTCCTTATCTTCAGAGTAATTTATATCAAGTCTTTTTGTCATTGTTGTTTTTAGTGCTTTATTTTGTCTTCATAAACACATGAGTTCAAGTCTAAGTTGTCACTGTCGTGGTTTTGATGTTGTTAAACTTAATAAACAAACTGTTTGACCTTGCAATGAACGAGATAATTTGATATCGTCACTTTTAAAGATCTCCTTATAAACCCTTATAATTGGTAAAAAAAAGAACTTACATTTTTTTTCTTGATCATGTTTGCGATAAAACAATACCAAGTATGTAAATTTTGATTATTAGTAAAGATAGTGCATTATATAATTATGTTGTTTGGATTTTTTTAAATGAAAAATAATTTTGTTTTTAAATGTTTAATATGTTGTCAATCTATGATTTATATTATAATTAATGACATTGCGAAAGATTAAAATGGAATTGTATTAATTAATAAATTAACTATTTATTATTATAAGTTAACCAAATCTGGACCTAAAATTTACTAATAAAATTAATAAATTTACTATTAAATAATTATAATAACCATAATTATCATTTTACTTATGCTCAAATCCGAATAGAATGAACATGAATTTATCCATTTGACACAACGTATCGAAGCCGTGGTTGTCGTTGTGTATCTCTTTTGAACTATACAAGTGTTAAATAGTTTTCATTACTTTTCAGACCCACCATTTGATCAATTTTTGAAACAAGTTATAGTATAAATTATAATAAATTTATTAATGTTTTTAGTTATTTTATTCTTCTTTATAAAAGTATGTGCTGAAATCCCAAAATGTTACATATATTTACTGTAATAAAATGAACAAGATAGTCCATCAAATAGTTAGAAAGTTGTTGATAATCATTTTTTATAATTAGTGGATAAAGGTATAAGAACCCCTCTAAAATAAATAACACATCAACTTTCACTTTGGCACCATGTCTTCTTAATAACGTATTGAGCTGATAACAGTCATTGTCTCCATGATGTTTTCAACAATTTTTATTGAAATGCACTTTTGGGCAAGCATTTTGGCTGGCGGGAAAACCGCTTTACTACCATTTACTTGTTTTATTGTATAGAAAAATAACATTTTTGGCATTTTGTCGAGTTTTAAAATAAAAAATAATACGGTGGCGAAAAACAGCTCTAGATTTTTTTTGTCTTTTCTAAACCAAATTCTTATTGTTTTATTATAAAAACTTATCCAATAACCAAATATTGCCTTTTTAAATTGTGAAAAAATAGTGTGTTTTTTCTCGGCATACAAATATTTTTTAACCAAATGTATTGAATAACACACAAAAACACACAATATACTTGAATTTATTCACCATACAGAAATGATTGCCGCACTTTCTGATCGTCCACAGTATCCTCCCAGTCTTTTTTAACATTTCTCTGCACGGCGGGAAAAACCGCTTTACTACCATTTAATGATAAAATTACACACAATTTTAACCAAAGTTTCAATTTGCCTCAAATAATTGAGGTTTATGTGGAAAAAAACACGAGAAATTATAACGGACATGTGCAGCGCCCTTTTACCGCTTCTAATAATTTACACAAAAATATTCGTATTACATTGTTTTTATTGACCAATATTAATAAATTGCTTCGTTTATTTTATAAAAAGTTTCAAAAAAGCAAGTACAACGAAATAACGAGTCATTTATCGCTTGCTTGACAGGCACTTGAAAAACCGCTGGGAATGGATGCACTCACGTTCAGTTGGTGAGTATATCCAAAGTGCGTTTTTTCAGTTTGGCTTTGAAATGCATTTCTGAGCGAATGAGGAATCCAACAAGAGGGGGTGTGAAATAAAGGTGCAGTCTGTCTTTGCTGAGAGACATTGAAAAGTGGTGTATTAAAAACATGTGCTGGCCCGTGTATTAACTATGTTACTTGAGAGGTAATCGATTTGACTGTTGAGTATTTGTTTAATGGACGATTAAAAAAATGAAAAAAAATTTAAAGGAGTGAAAGGGGGTGTGAAAAAAAGGTACACTCGCGGTTAGTGTTTTTGAGTTTTTTATTTCTGCAAAAATTGAAAAAATATTTAATAAAAAGTTCATTATTTGATAAATTCTGAGTTGTTTTTTTGGTTATTTTGGCTTCAAAGAACAGTTTCGAAGTCAATCTTTCTTGCTCCTCCTTTTATCATTCGGCAAATCCAGCCTTTACTTTACATAAAAAAAATTCACAAATTTCAATAACAAACATCGGCATCTTGAAAAAGTAATAGATATTCTTGTAAACCTTGTTTTTTTGAATTAAATCGAGGAAAAGGAAAAAAATAAACTATACAAAAAACTATAATCATATTATCATTTTACCATTAAATTATCAAAAGCGGTTTTTTTCCAACCCTTTATTTATTTACTTCCAAAGTACACGACCACAACAAATGGATTAGTGAACACATATCATTCACACAGTTTAAATCAACAGACATCATATTTAAAATCTAACCACGTGGCGTTGTAAACTGGGATTTAGCATTCATAGCAAATAACCTTTCATATATTGCCATAACCGCATTTTCTGACCAACAACAGTGGTAATATAAGTGAAGTTATGTCCACGCACCGAAGAGGAAACTTTTGACGTTCTCTCCGACGTCTTTTCACATTTAAACGAGACAAGTGAATTGAGTTTGAGTGACCTTTTGAGAGTGCAGAAGGAAGTCTCACGCATTTCCGAACCGATTAATTACACGGCGTTTTTCGACTCGATCATTTTCAGATCGTTATCCCAAAAGAGGCGGTTTTGACACAGAAATCGGACTGTTGTAATTGTGCGCTGTTTAATGATTATAACATCTGCAAGTGTGACCCACAAGTGACGTTATATTTCTGTCCCGCGTGTAATTCCCATTTAGATCCTTCGACGCACACCTTACTTCAAGACTCAATCACTTCATATCAATGTCAAGGCAAGATGAATCATCTCAAAAGGACTGTACCTCTTTATGCCATTTGTAATTGTGGAAACATAACAACAACACAAACAGACCAAACATTGCATCCGTCCATTTTTTTGGTACTGCCACGACAACGACTCTGCGATTTAAATGGTATTTTTTATTATCTCGTTACTATTCATTTTGTGGGAAAATTATAATTTATAAATTATAAAATTCTATAATATATACAATTATTTCAGAATTATATAATTTTATTTAATATACTATTAGTATCAAATAGTATATTTTATGATAAAAGAGTTTAAGAATATAGGTGTTTTTTGATTACAATTATTATTAAAAATACTTTATTATAAATAATTAAT
>NW_004440082.1:6540-30406 GCF_000330505.1 Entamoeba invadens IP1
TAATATAAAAAATAATTAATTATTTTTTGTGTTAAAAAAAGTGATTACAAAAAAATTATTTGGTAAACAAAAAAATAATTGTATTTCCTTTATAATATTCATATTTAAACAATTGTATTTTATATTAAAAATGTAGTTTTTGATATCCACACATAGTTACCAATATGACAAGACATGGAATGATAAATAAATAATTAACAATCATGTTTAAATGTAATTTTTGATGTAAACATAAACCAAAGATAATAATTGTTTTTGACATATTTTTGATTTATGAATATATCTTTTATATTTAAAATAGGTGTGACCATTTTCATTGTGTAACTACATCAAAAAAAAATATTTTTTCAATAACTCACTGTTGATAATAACATGTAAATAACGTTATTTTATATATATTATTTCATAATTTATTTTGTTTGACTACACACATTGATAGCACATTATGAAAATGACATCACAACTGTTTTTGAATAGTGAAATAATAACATGATTATACAGTTACTTTTAATGAATTTATTATGATAATTAAAATAACATGATTTACTTTTATACTTTACATGTTCATTGTAAAATGAATAAAATTATTAAATGTGTAAACTTTTTGAGTGTGTAAACATATAATTTCAAACTAAACAATAAAAAATTATTAAAGTATAAAAAGAATGTAAATAAATATTATTAACTACTTGTTGTTCACAACCCATTTGTACATGTTACGTTTAATAAAATATATATTTACTGGTTAAAATAACTGACAATTACATTAATTATGTTTATGATAAATAATCAAATATACATGCGAACAAATTAAAAATGTTGATAATAAACGAATTTGTTTTTTAAATTACATTGGTGTTGTCACTTAGATACGATTAAATATATTTTATAAATTTAATTAAAAATATTTTTCTATTTTATTAATATTCAATTTGAAAACAATTGATTTGTTATTAAATGTTTGTGTATTACTTATAAAACTCGTGCATTGTATTTTATCCAAAAAGACAAACGTTTATGTTTTAATTCACTGTTATATATGATTTTGAGAAATAACTGTTATTATAGATAAATATGTATAGAATTAATATTTAAAATAATAATGTGTATTCATTTTTGTTGAAACAACTAAGTTAATGTACCACAACGAATAATTCTAAACAATTTTATAATTTTTTATTGTCTGCTTTCATTTATTGATGATAAAATATTTATTTTTATATCTTATGTATATATATGAGAAAGCAACAAGTTAAAAGCAAAATTTTTTTAAACTGTGCTATTCTAGTAAATTCAATGTAATGATTTCAAGTTCAGGTTTGATGTTACACGTTTACACACTAAAAAGTTATCCAGTTTTTTATTTTGTTTTTTTATAAAAATGAAAATGCTGTGATTAACAGTAAAACCTAATATATCATCTATTGTTATTAAATTATTGAAATTAATAATCAATACATGTTTCTATTATTTATAATAATAAATGTTGTGGTGTTACAAAGGTATATATGTTTAATTATGTATTTTATATAAACAATAAGAAAACAATAGTTAAGAAAGTATAATCGTATATAACAACTCTCTTACATGTTATTATCAACAAAAAGTTGAACGAAAATAGTGTACATAGACGTAGTTACACAATGAAATTGATGATAATTGTTTATTTTTGTTTTTATGAATATCATAATTATTTCACAAAAGTTACTATTTACAATCAATAAAATCAATGTAATTAACAACTATTATTTAAGTGTAATTTGATTTGAGTATTATTATAGTATCAACACTGTTGTATTTTTTTGTTTATTTGAACGTTTAATTGCGTTGATAACTTTGTTATGAAAATTGATAAAACGATCTGTTAAGGTTAATGATGATTTTATTTAACCAATTCAACAATGTGTAAATTTAAATTCAAAAATGTGAAATTTTAAAAAATATTTTTTTGTTATTTGGTAAAGAAAAAAGTAAAATACCGATTTACAAAAAAATAATTAATTCGACCCAAAAGATCTTAAGATTACTTGGGTCGTGACAATCTCGAAGGTCACCTTAAATGTGATATTTAAATATTTTGTTTTTTAAAAAACCTTTATTTTAAAAACAAAGTTTGTGTTTATAAACTGGTTTTCAAAAGTCTTTACTAGGGTGTCCCGATTTTTTGCATTTATTTTGTTTATTATTTTTGGGAGTCGTTTTTTGTAATAAACATCGCTTATTTTTTCCAAGTAAAAAAGAGAAAACTGTCTTCAAAAAATATTTTTTTACTTGAAGAATTTTTAAGCATTAAAAAATTCCAAATAAAATTTGAAATAACGGGATTTTTGTTTTTGAAATACACACAAATGATCCCAAAAGTGCATTTTATTATAAAAAGCTGATAAATATAATGCCAAAAATTTTCAAAGTCTAGTCTTCATTTATAATAATAAAATAAATAACAAGCGCTAAAGTATCGCGCAATATCGATATACTGATGGTGTTGTCACAACAATGACTGAAATACCAAAACACAAAATTATTAATTGTTTGCTCTTATTTATTTTTTCTTTAAAACTCGTTATTTCATTTTCTTTTGTTTAAAGAACAAAACCACATGTTTGTTTTTAATTAAAATGAAAAACTAACGAAACTGATATTCAGTTACAAATTGACACAAACAACAACATCCCAATTTATTAACGTGTTTATCGTTGTATGATTTGACCAACAACATTGAGTTTGTGTTGTGAAGTATCGAGGTGTGGTCAAATCAAATAACGGGATCGGGTTTTTGGAAAAGGCTGGCTAATATTCCGATAAATTCCCGATATTGTACAAAAATAATTGAACGGGATTGGTATTTTTTTCAAAATTAAGTCTGTACTTTCGATTTTTTGTTTTTTTGTTTTTTAGGAAAAACAAAAAATAAAAAAGGGATTTCAGGAAGTTTTAAAAATACTGCGGTACAGACTTTTGAACTACAGTTTATTTCTTTTTATACCTTAAGTTAAAAATATAATATAATAAAAATTGTTGAAATTTATCTAATAAATATGTTTAAATTATTCAATCAATTTTATAATTGAAAAGAAAAATGGTTGATTTACTTACAAAAAAGAATGAAAATAAATGAATTACAACATAACAGCTTCTCGTTGTTTATTAAACAATCTTTCGAATGTATTGTACAGCTTTGGGTTTTGATTTAATACGCTTCGTCAATCTAACAAAGAAATCCCCACCAGAGATCAAAAAACTAATTTACACACAATATTTCCAAAATGCAGTACAAACCCATTTTGGATGATGACGTCATCAACCTTAGACCCAAAGAAATTTAAGGCGTCTTTAAATCCGGGTCAGTTGTTACACTGAGTGTCGCTTTTCTTTTTTCAACAATTTTGATTTCCATAGCTTGTATTCAATTGAAGAATATCCCAATAACACTATGAACGACATAATAAACATACGCCTCCATTGTGTTTTTTGCAGTCTCAAGTATTCTTTTAATAGTCTTAAATCACATTTTCAAGTTTTTGTTATCGAGTGGGAGTGACATCAAAAGGAGTAATATTTTATTTCCAAATTGTATCTTGGGTTCATACATCTGTTAGTTGGCAGCAACATGGAAATTGACTTCAGTCTCATTTCCACCTTTTCTTTCACAAATTCGCCAAACTTGTCTGTCATACAAGAGAAGAGCAACTTATTTTAATTCCCACAAAACTGCTTAACAACTTCCTTAACAGAGTCTCAGAAGACATCTTTCCCCCGATTGGGTGACAAAATAATCTGGCAAAAAATAATCCGACATTTTATAATTTTACTTTTAATGATTTTCAATTAAAAATGCAACAAATTTCAACATTATTTCAAGTAATTTTTTGTTATTTAAAAATAAAAATAAAAACATAATTTTTATTCTATTAACTGTATATATAACATTGTGTGTTTGTAAACTATTATTTATATAATATAAATCAATGTAAAATACTTTTACTAATCTATTTTTATTTTTATATAAAATTAGTTGCTTTGTATTTATAATATACCACATAAATAGTATAAAAGATATAATAATAGTCAAGCTAATATATTTTTGTTTACTGCAGAAGTATTTTAATGTTAATTGGTCATTTTATGTTTCGATACATTTTATAAAAAACATAATTTCAATGTATTGTGTAACTTGGACAACATTAAAAATAATCAATAAAATTAAATTTATAATATTTAATACAAATAAATACAAATAAATACATATTATTATTGGTGTCTATCATATTTTAATCCTTTCGTCTTATTTTATGTAAATAACCAATTGATCTTTCGAATAAAAATAAAAAGAGTTTTTTAATCATAATATATTTATTTAAACAAACAATAATAAAACTGTGTATGTCATTTAATCCAGATTTAAAAGAGATTAAAAGCCAAAAAAGATGCAAAGATGGAACCTACAACTTATTGCCAGTTGTTCAAGGTTACATTTATCATTCTCAAATTGGAAAGAAGAATGAAAGTATTTATAAATGTCAAGATTGTGATGTAAAGATTAAAGTTGTTAAAAGTGATCCTGACGATTATGGTCAAATACATTTTGTTGATTATTCTTATGTAGATACAGAAAAAACAAAACATCCACATTATCCAAAAGACAAAGTAGATACCAACAAAACACTCCGCACCGTCTTTTCAAAAAATGCCAATTTATTACTTTCAGCTACCAAAATAATGGATCTTAATGAAGAGTTGTTTATAAATGACAAACAACGACAAACAACGATAAGACGTACGATCAACAGACTTAAAGCGGAATTAATAAAAGAAAAGTTTGATGAATTATTCGAAAGTGAAAATTTTTATGTTAAAGATGACGATGACTTTTTCATTTTAATAAATGCATTTAAGATTAAACAAATGAAATCCAAAACAGTATCTTATGTATTGATGGACGGGACATTTTGTTCGTGTCCATCCAATTATGAACAATTGTACACTATTCATTGTATATTATCAAATGGTCAATGTTTTATTTTGGTTCATTGTCTTATGTACAGAAGAAGAGAAAAAGATTATATTAATTTGTTTGAAATAATAAATACCTTTTTTCTTTCCGTTTGGGAAAAACCTTTATTTTCCAAAAATGTTAGTATTATGATCGACTTTGAGAATGCAGTAATTAACGCTTTAAATTATTTTGAATGTTTTGTACATGGGTGTTATTTCCATTTTTCGCAGTGTTTATGGAGATGTGTACAAAAAAGTGGATTGTCAAGTTATTATTTTCCAAATTCCTTAATTTGGACATTTGTCAACAAATTGAAAACGTTGGTTTTTTATAAACCAAGCGAAGTCAAGGAACGGTTCATTAAAATAAAACAAACAGCATTGGATATTGTAATAGAAGAAAAACTAACAAATGGAATTCGAGAAATTATTAATTATTTTGAAAAAAAATTGGATTGAAAAATATCCAATTTTACTGTGGAATCAATTCAATCAACAAATAAGAACCGACAACTTATCTGAAAGTTACCATTCGGCGTTAACAAAAAGGTTGTCAACAAAGAAGCCATCTTTATAGGCTCTCATATTGAATATCATGAATGTCGAAAAAAATGCAACTCAAAAAACTTCAACAAATGAGCAAGGGCCAAAACCATTACAGTAGAAGACCGACAAAATTGTTTTATTTGACTTTAAATTATTATAGTGGTAATGAAATGGAAAATGATTTCCAAAACAATTTGGTCGAAGTTGTAGAAGATTATCATTGGAACAAATTATATGAAATGAATGAAAGTAATGAAATAGAGACAGATTTAAATGTTACAAATTTACATCTTTGCAATGTGAATGAAAGTTTTGTTGGAGAAGTGACAGACAGTTTGAAAATTAAAACATTAAAAGATAAAGACGCAGAAAATAAAACGTGTCAAATACAACAAAAACAAGACAAAATTGCAGACAAAACAATTGCCACTCCAGTTGATACGCGGATTGATACACCCAAAGACAAAATAACAAAGAAAAAAGGAGGAATAAAAAAAGTGATTATGTTCCTCTCTCAAAAAGACGATTTGTTGGAGACGGTAAGAAAAAAAGAAAACAATCAATAACTGACTTATGATATTTTATATTATTTTATGCAATTTTTATAAAAATAGACAATTTAAAAATAAAAATTATGTTTTTATTTTTATTTTTAAATAACAAAAAAAGACTTGAAATAATGTTGAAATTTGTTGCATTTTTAATTGAAAATTATTAAAAGTAAAATTATAAAATGTCGGATTATTTTTTGCCAGATTATTTTGTCCGTTCACCCTTTCCCCCAAACACACTGTTGTTTTCCACTCAACTTCTTCAAACACTTCATGCTGTCGTTATGTACAAAGAATACTCCTGACATGTAGGTGGGAATGAGCGAAATTTATTTCAATCCGGTTTAATTCCCTTTTGGTTGTTTGCTCAATGTCAATGCAGCAAGTTTAGCAATTTCCTTGTTGATCTCCAAGAAGTAGTACTTTGATTCGTTGTAATTTAACCCGAGATTTGACGCTTCTCCACTTCTTGCATTATTCTGACTGCTGTGAGTCCATCAACCAGACATTGGGATATCTTGACAACCATTCAGACTCGGGACTGGAGGACTGGAGGATTCGGGGACACGGACGCAGGGGCCTTTTGCCGACTTGAATTTAAGCCGGCATCTGTTTGATTATACATTGTTAAATGGTATAATATTATATATCGTAAAATAAAGTAGAAAAAACAACCTTGATGTTATTGTGGTTGAATATTAAATTTGTGTTTAAATATTAAATTGTACGTTATTTTTTTAATTATTGTGTTTCTTTACAATAAAAAATACAATAAGTTATTAATACAACGTTGAAATATTAACACATTCGATTATTTATGCCTTTTTGGGTTTTTTATGGGGGGTTTGTTATGCATTGAATGCGCACAAATTGTCTGTATTCTCTATTCAAAAACTAACTCAAAACAACATATAATTATAATCATATTTTTATTTTTTTCAAATTTACAAACAATGTTATAATGTATAATTATTATAATTATTAATTTTTATTCAAACTGTAAAAATAACAGTCAATTTTTTTATAAGAATACTAATAAAATTGTTTATTTAAAATTAAACATGATGTTTTGTTATGATTAAATTAATTAAAGTATGTTTAACTATAATTAAAGTGTTTACTATTATATTTATCGATTTACAAAAGCCTTTTTATATTAACATTGAAATGACGTTTTGGTGTTATTTTATTTTTTTATAAAAATTTAACTGTTATTTAAAAAAACAAGAAATATTGAAATATTTTATAAAATCCTTATTAAAAATATCATTTATTCTTAACAAACAAAAAAAATCATTTGAATTAATTGTTTAAACTATTTTTCTATTTGTTTTAAAGAGTTTTTGTTGAATATAATAAACATTATGACAAATAATAACTTTTTTATTAATTAAAATTAATATTCATAAAAACAACAGGAACAACAAAACAAATGTCGGGATATCTCTATTTATAAATCCTACAATCCAAGCTATTTTTACATAAAATTTAAGTTGATTGGGTGTAAATTGACAAACATAAAACATATTTTGTTGTTAAAAATGAGTTAACATTTGAATATTAAAATTTTGGTTAAATAATCAATTGACATAATAAATTTATCACCACACTAACGTACGACAATTAATTAACAATTTGTATAAATTGAAAATCTTTTCCGTTATAAATCCAACGCCAAGTTCTGTCTTTCTGAATTAACACAATTAAGAGAGGTTATATAATAATCAGAAGATCCACTTGTGCAATCATTCTTTTTATATTCATTGTATTTAACATAATATTCTGGAAGATTGGCATCGTCAATTTCTTCTAAAAAAGCAGTTGTGTCATCTGTCCATGAAATATCATTACACGAAGAAGCGTATTGAAGAACATATTTAGTTTAGACTTGTTTTTTAACTACTTTTTGAGCAACTAAATCATTGTTTCTATAAAAGTGAAGTAATGTCCACACACTGAAGAGGCGAGTGCAACAATCGCCACAAACAAACCAAACATTGCACCCGTCCATTTTTTTGGTACTGCCACGACAACGACTTAGCGACTTGTTCGTTGGTTTATGATGATTCTGAAATGTCCATGTCGTTCCATTTTGTACCAAAGTTGATCATAACACTTTGTAAAAAAATGGGATTAACAAAGTGACATTATAAATAAGTTTTGGAATTATTGCAATTAACGTAAACTTTGCATTCAATCGGATCATCACTCGCAACTATTTGGGCTTTAATTATTACTTTGCGTTTTTCCAAGCAAATTCGAATTGTCTTGTCAAGTGTTTAGCTCTTTTTTCATGTTTAGTTCTTGTATATCGGACTCATTGAGTGATGTTTGATGTTAATTAATTTAATTACCTTTCATTTTTTTGAAAAGTGATTCCTTTCTTTTGTGTTTGTCATATATTTCTCTTTCTTTTATAACTATTTTGGTTTGTTCTTTCTCATTCCAATAACAACAAGAATGATTTGGTGACTTTTATTATATGTTGATAAATAATATTTTAATTATTATAAACAATAATATCTTGTTATTTATAGTGACATTTGTGGTCTAAGGGCAGAATTCCACCCTTCCAAGGTGGAGATCCGGGTTCGAGTTTTGGCAAATGCATTTTTTGTTTTTTTATTATTGTTTTATATAGATCAAATAAACAAAAAACAGGGTTGGCCAAGATCCAGTTTTTAAACAACTTCGTGGCAATCTCTAATACGTGTCAGTTCATTTTAAGTTTTAGCATATTGTCAACAAAAAATTCAAGACGTTTTTTTGTGTAAAAATGTTTTTAAAAAAATGTAAAACTATAGTTAACGATTTAAACAAATTTTTAATGTGATTAAATTAGACCAATGACGTTTCAGAAATGGACTCGACTCTTAATTATAGAATCATTTTCTTTTTGTCCACTACTTTTTGAATAATAAAGCCACATCATCACAATAACAATTCTTTAATTGAAAAAATCTGGAAATGCTTTCTCTTCCGATCATTTCCCGAAGAAACGTATCATCTTGCTTTGAAGTTTTCTTTAAGTTTCTTGTAGCAATCTTTTTGGGTGAATATATGACTTATCTCAAAATACAAGACTTGAGAAAGAAATTGAGGAAAAAGGGTAATAAAAGATTCTTATGAGTTGGGAAATTATCACAAAGATTGCTCTTTGTTTAAATGAGAATGCTCCCCTATCCCTCCACAATTCCCGTTTAATTTAAAGAAAAAATACCAAATAAAAAAATCTTTTTGGATTGAGTTAATTTTAATCATCACGAAAGTCTGCTTCAATTTCAGTCTCATCTTCTCCACTTTGATCTTCTCGGGCATTTCTGTGTTGCTCATTGATAAGAGCATTCATTTGAATTTGTTGTCTTCTTCGATAAATTCTGTTACTCTCTCGATGCAGCTTTCTTCTTTCTTCTATGCTGTTCATGAAATTGTCAACAATGTTTTGGTAATTAGCTGCATCTTCCACAATAAGTGGGTTAATTTGGATATCAACATTGCAAAAACAACAGCAGAAAACAAACATGGCATCAAAATTTTCAAACTCTTTCACAAACTTTGTTCTTGCAAAAGCAAAGACGGTTTTAAGCCTTCCGAAGTATCTTTTAATAAGACAACATTTTTCACGGAGAGGACTTGTTGTTGGGATAAACGAATTGGGAACATAAGCATCAATTCCCTTGTACCCTTTGTCACCTATCATCTTCTTTCCTCCCAGCATATGACTGATTTCCTGAGCCGTTTCTTTCAGAAGTTTCATATCGTGCTGTGCTCTTGGTTTTCCTTGAGAAACAAAAGCTGCTGTTCCGCTTTCTGCATTCACGATTACTTCCTCCTTAATGCAATATGCTTTGTACTTTCCACTGTAAAATATCATCGAAGAAGCGAAATCAGTGCTTTGTCGATTACAAGGAACCATCGTGCAATCGATAATAGCACTTACATTAGTGTTAAGGAGATTCTCGCCCTTAAATGTAATGAAAGAGTCTCTCATAATCTGAAGGAACAGTTTTGAACTTATTATGATCTCTCTTTCTATTTGTTCATTGGTTTTAACAAAAGGAAGACACAGATCACGAATTATTCTTAATTTATCATACTTAAAGAACAAATAAAGAAGGAGGATGCGGTCGTCGGGATTGTAGAAGAATGACTTTTTCCTCTTTTGTCCACATACAAATCACTAACCACCGGTCTGATCATCAAGAATACCAACGGGTTTAGTCCAAGGAATGTAAAGAGTGATTCAAGCCCGCCATATCTTTCGATTAGAACATTAAAGAAAAAGTGTGAAGTGGGAGATTGTGTCGTGTGTGTTGGTGGTTGAGTTGATTGTCTGGCGTTTTCAACCTCTTGGTCAATTTCCGTTCTTATGATCCCATTTGTTGGGACTCTTCGTGTGGTGTGTGTATTGGTACTAGACATAGGTTTTTATTAACAGTTACCCATTGATCCTTAAATTGTTATTTACATCATAAATCAATGATGTAATTGTTATGTGTTGTCCAGTAAGCAATAATTAAAACCAAATAAATTATACAAAATCCAGTTTTGAAAGAGCGAATCATTGCGTTTTTATGTGTTCATATTCGCTTAGTCGCCATCTTTTTGTACAAATAATAAATTATCACATGATACTTTTTCTTAGTTACTACTTTAGTTTATTAAGGCAAATATGACTTTGCTCAAATTCGTTGTTTTTTAAATAGTTTTGACTAATACCTCAAAATCATTGGTCTATTATCATTATATTGTGTGAAAATTTAGTTTTTAAGAACAATGTTTAAAAAGTTAAAAAGACGTGAAATATTCCGTTACAAAGTTATTTAAATCAAATAACAATATTCACAACGTATAATACTTATAAAGACAGAATATACTCCCAAATAACAAAAATTATTATAGATAACTTGATTGATTTCAACATAAAATAAATTTTTTTTACAATAAATATATTTTTTCAAAACATATGTGAATATAAATTATTCATATAAGTTTTGATATGTTTATTTACGTCTCTTTTAAAATAAAGTGTTAATGAATCAAATTGTAGTATTTTGTATTTTTATTATTATTTACAATAATACAAAACTAACAATGTATTTTTTTGGATTGAATAAACCATATAACTTTCAAAACAGTAAAACTTATCTTTAAATTATCTTAATGATAACAACGATTATCCAAAATACAATAATAATCAGTCAAAATAATGATTACTCGTTGAATTGAAAAAAACACAAATATCAGAGTAGCTGCTTTGAATTTGTTTTATTTACACATGAATTATATAATTGGATGGTTTTTATTTACAATCAAATCAACACAAAGAAAAATTATATTATTGTATTTTAATGTTATTTAAAAACAACATTTTGTTTGATATAAATTATCGTTTTATATTTTTTTATTTTATCATATGGTATAAATAATTGTGTTTTGTCATTTATTTTTTTAAAAAATGATAATGTTATTTACCATTTTAATGTTTTTTAAGTTTTTTTTCAATAACATGATCGTTTGGCCGACCCTGAATAAACTCGAGATTTCCCGATCTTTAGATTACTTGAATTTTGTTCAATATTATTCAATTTTCAAAAAACCCAATATTTGATTATAAATAAAAAATTTAACAACTATTAAAAACATGAATTTTTAATTAACCTTAGGAGTATGAAACCGATTTAATTAAATCGTTATTTTTTAATAAAAAAACAAAAAATAATTAAAAATTTTGTTATTCCTTTAAAATAAAAACAAAGTAATTGTAACACTTTAAGCAAAGAGTAACACGGTGAAGACTACAAGTTGGGTCTTTGCAAAAATAACAACCAATTGAACTTCTCGCGATAGAGCCTCTAGACCCATCAACGGAACCACAACAACAACAACAACAATTCTTTTGAGTAGCAAATTTGACTTCTAATGGATCGTGTTTGGTTGATCCAACTCTTCTACCTCGTTGTTTATAAACAACATCTCCATCTTCAGTTGCCGTTTGATTCGCGGTTCTCTTTTTGTATTTTTCCATTTTCACGTAAGGTGTTTCAGAAACAAGCACTTTACGAGGAACAAAACAACAAATTGGTATTTGAAATGTTTCTGTTGCACCAGTTTGAGTAAACAGTGCAGGAAAGTCACTTCTGGTAATAACTTCGAGCTCAAGAAGATTACCCAAATTTTTTCTTTTTGATTTATTTACTCTATCCAATGCATGAGGTTTACACATTTGTTTGGCCAAACGCAACAAAAAGGATTCTCTTGTCGAATTTCCCGATATTTTGAAAGCGTTATATGCACAAATATCTAAACAATTGAAAAATAAAGCCAATGGCCATCTTCTTGTACCTCTTTTGCAACTGAAGTGTCTCACCATTTTATCGACCATATCAACACCCCCCATTCCCTTGTTGTATGCATTTTGAATCCCAAAAATACTTTTTATTTTATCAAAAAACATCAATTCTTTTTTTGAAGTCAACATTGTAACTGCCTTTTTCTTTTTGTCAAAATAGTTCAAAATAAAAAGGGGGTGTGTTGGTGGTTCGTCTGTTGCTGCTTGTTTTACCAATACTAAACAAATAAAACTTTTGTAAGGTTTGGTTTCTCGACAAATTGATGGCACAAAAGTCCTGTTTTTACGGCAAGTTCCAACCGCGTCAATATTTCTTTGTTTTAATCTGACAGCAAGATTCACTGTTGTAAATAAATTATCAATATACAACGTTGTTTGGTTACCTACCAAAAAATCTGGTAATATCAAAGTATCAATCATTTTTATCACCAAATTTTCAATGTAATTTTCTTCATTACCAGCAACACTTCCTAAATATAGCTCCGAATTACACACCAAACCAGAAATGTTGTCAACCATTGTCCATACTTCATTCCGTATTTTCCCGGTTTTGTTGGTATAAATTGGGTAAATTTACAATGACCAAAATATTTTACCAGTTGTTCATCTATGCAAAATGAACTTTGTAATGAGTTATTTTTGGTATAAGATCTCATATTTGAAATATAAATCTCAAAGAATGTACTCACCAAAAAATAGTGCTTGTTATCAAATACACAAGACTCTTCATCTAAAAGACCACTTTCCTCGTTGACATTTTCATCTTCGTCCTCCAAAACCAAATTTTCGTCTTCTTTTTCAATTTCTTCACTTGAAGAGTCACTTTCTGAGTTTTGTGTTGCTCCTACAATATCAACCCATTGTTGAGTGTTTGTTATCAACTCTTTATTCAATACTTCATCTTGCAGATCTGATATATGAGTGTAATCTCCATAACTTTTCTTCTCATTCTTCTTTTCCACTTTCTTTGTATACACTTTATCAACTTCCATTGCTTTTTTCTTTTTTTCTTTTTTTATTCTTTCCCCTGCAAATTTATCAAACCTCAAAGAATTCATGATCTGCAAGAATCTTGTTTTTGACATTATCGCTCTGTAAAATTTGTTTCCATCAATTCGGTTGTAAAGAAAATTGAGACTCTTTTTTGAATCGTGGACAACCCCCCATATATAACAAAAACCCAATGAATGCATTTAATTCGATTGCATTTAGGTCTTTCCATCTCTCTTCATATAAAACATTCCCAGCCAAATTAGTTGATTCAATAATAATATCTTTCATTTCGTCACTAAAAAACACTTTAAAGTAATCAGTAAAGTCTCGATCTTGCTGAATGGTCTGGAATTGTACTGGGTCAACTTCTGGTACATTATCAATTCTCACATTCATTTTTTCCCAAAAATACAAGGGTTCTTGTTTCCCTTTCACAGTTTTTGTAGACAAAAACATTTTAATTTTCGAGTTTTGTAATAACAATTTTTTTATTTATCAATTTACAAAAATAAAGTTGTAAATTGATAAATTTATTTTTTTATATTCTAAAAAACTAAAAAATAAAACAATCCACTGACCAAACGAAGATGTTTTATATGGTGTTGCTGAATAAGTTGCTCTTTTGACAATAACCAGTGGAAGGCAAAAGACAACGTGTTGTTGTTTTATGATACTACCACTGACATTTGAGATAAACACAGCTGGCAGTGTGATAACCACAAAGTCGAAAAACTCAAAAAAAGTCACAGATGATTTCAATAAATGCGGAAAACAGCCTGGTGTCTTGATTCAAGTGATTGAATGAGATGTGTTATGACTGCAACTCGCCAGGGAAGTTTGAGTTAAGTTGGATACATATTTTAAAAAGGTAATTAGCAATTGATGTTTTCCTCTTTTTCTTTGAATTTGGGCAATGATTTAATTAAATCGGTTTCATACTCCACAGGTGGAAAATAACTTTCACAAAAAAAAACAAAAAACAAAAAAATAAAAAAAATAAACATCCTAAGGTTAATTAAATTTTATTATATATAATTATGAATAAAGTCAGTCTGGAAACCTTATTTATTCCAAAAACCTTATTTATTTTTTTCCCTTTGGAAAAAATGCAAATTTGGGATGTTTAATAAATATTACTATTATTTAAACTATTTTCCAATAACACAACCAAAAACATAAATGGGGTTAAAGTCATTTAGCCAATCATTTCATTTTTTCTGTTTGTCAATAAATGGTGATATTAATGTTGTTATTTACCTAAAAGAACAGGAAAATACACAAAACAAACTAAGTTTTTTGGATCATTTTTGAAGAATTTTGCTATAAGGCGTGAGTCGACTTATTAAATGTACAGTCTGTCTCAAACGATATCTGGTGCCTTTTGGACCATAAAAAATGGAATAATTCGGGGAGCAGTCCCAAAAATCCATCCCAATTGTTTCGGGTTTTTTCACGCTTTACCTAATGCCCGATGTTTAGACAAAAATGAAGGTATTTTTTGTCCACCAGATAACGTTTGAGACTGACTCTACTCTTACAAAGAGCGAAATGACGTCCACACAGCCAAGACAATTTATTATAAACAACTTTTACCCGACTGCAGTACAACCATTCAATGTTCGAGTCTGCCAAGCGTGGTGTTCTTTTGATTATGATTGTCTCGTTGTTTTTTATTAATTATTTAATTAAATTCAAGTTGTTTGTTGTCGAATTCTCGTGTTGTATTTGTCATCTCATACAAAAAATCCGCCCAACCGCTGCTTACAACAACGGCACCACTCTCTGGTGTTATACGCGATGTTTGAGCGTAAAAAATCAAATTTGTCAATTTGTCTAAGTTCGTTTGAATTGAAAAAACAAAGATTTCAAGTGAAAAAAAAATAATTTTGAAAAACAAAACCAAATAACAAAAAAATAACCTATTTTTGTCGATAAATAAGGTTTTTGGAATAAATAAGGTTTCCAGACTGACTTTATTTTATTTAAAAACAACAAAAAATAATTAATTTTAATGTTTATTTTTATTTTTATATTATCTAATATATAAACTATAAAAAAACATGTTTGATTTTCATGTTATGTTGACGATAGTTATCTTTTTATTTGTTGTTACTTGTTCGTCTACATATTGTATGGCTGGGTATTACCTATCTGTTACCGGTTCTAGTTGTCTAGTTTGTCGCTCAGGATTTTTCTGTCCAGATGGATTAGACGAATATCCTTGCCCAAAAGGTTATTATTCAAAACTCAAAGCCGTTGAATGTACCCTTTGTCCCGACGGGCAAAATGCACCAAACATTATGTCAACTGTTTGTGTTTTATGTGCTCCAGGGACTTATTCGTATGGAAACAACAAAGAAGTTTGTACCGAGTGTTCTGCTGGGACTTATTCTGTTTTAGGTTCATCAAAATGCAGCAATTGCTCTTCTGGGACTTATTCATTTTCTGGATCTTCAAGTTGCACGCCGTGTTCAGATGGTTATTATTCATTAGGAGGGGCTTCGGTGTGTAGACTATGTCTAAGTTTATCATGTGTTTCTTGTGGTTCAACAACTGGGAAGTGCACTTCATGTTCATTGGGAAGCGGCTTTGTGTCAGATGGAGTTTGCAAGGCTTGTGAAGCAGGTTATTACTCACCAGGTGGTACTATTTCGTGTTCAAAATGTCCTATAAATACTTATGCCAAAACTAGTAGCGGTAGTTGTTCAAGTTGCAAAACAACATGTAAAACATGTGATTCAACAAATGGGGATTGTTTGACTTGTTACAACAATTCGTTTGTTTTAAATGGTCTTTGTGTGAGTTGTCCAGCTGGTCAATATTTCAATTCAAAAAGTTGCTCTAGTTGCCCAGAAAACACTTATTCCTTGCAAAACAGTTCGACCTGTACAAACTGTTCTTCGTGTGTAACATGTGACCAAACAAATGGACATTGTACTTCTTGTAAGAATGGGTAGTTTGTAGACAACAAATACAGATGTGATGATTGTGTTGCTGGGACGTATGGTGATGGCATTAAATGCACTCCCTGCCAAACAGGTACATTTTCAAGTGTATCAGGAAGTGCCAGTTGCATGTCATGTCTTTATAAATCTTATTCAAATACAACTTCTTCAATTTCATGTACAGAATGCAACTATTATTGCACTTCGTGTAATGGGGAAAATGGATTCTGCTCTACTTGTATGGATGGTTGTGTTTTATCAGGAAATTACTGCATTCCGTGTCAAGCCGGAACAGCAACAAACAAAGATACAAACACATGCGATGTCTGTCCAGCAGGAACGTATTCACACAATCAATCAACAACTTGTTTACTTTGTCGGGATGGGTTTTATTCAACAGAAAAATCATCAATTTGTTTGCAATGCAATGTTAATTGTCTCTCTTGCAACAACACAAATGGGAATTGCACGACTTGCATTTCTGGGTATGGTTTAGATGAGTTGTTCAATTGCCACATTTGTCCAGTTGGTACTTATGCAAATTCAGCAAACAACAAATGCCAACAATGTGGAGACAAAACATATTAACCAAATGAAGGACAAACATTTTGCAATTCATGTGATATCAACTGTGAAACGTGTGGTAGTGTCAGTGGCAAGTGTTTGACGTGTTATGCTGGATATGGACTTGACAATAATGGGAAATGTGAACAATGTGGTGATGGGTATTATTCACCTGGTGGGACATCATCGTGTTCATCGTGTCCAATTGAGTGTGTAAACTGTTACAGAGAGAGTGGCGAGTGCACAACATGTCAGTCTGGCTTCAAACAAGTTACAAATCAAAATACGGGAAATGAAGAGTGTGTGTCGTGTTCGTTGAATGAGAATTGTGTTTCATGTGATTTGAATGCAAACGAATTCGATAGAACGTGTGTTGAGTGTGTGAGTGGGTATTACCTGAAAGAGAACAGATGTTACAAGTGTTCACAAATAACAAATTGTGTGCAGTGCTCACAAAAGAGCAGTGAGTGTCTGTCGTGTTCGAGTGATTTTGTATCAAATGGTGGTGGGTGCGTATCATGTAAATATGGCGAAGTGAAAGTCACTTCAAATAGGTGTATGAGTTGTTTTGATTTAATTCCAAATTGTTAACTGTGTGAATACAACAACAGGAATAAATTATGTACAAAATGTTATGTATCGTATGTTATTAATGATGACAAATCAGAATGTTTATTGGCGTATTCAAACACAACACATTTAAACTCGGAAACATCAAAAAGTGATGTTAATGATGTTGGCTGTTTGCATCAAGTGAATTCTATTTGTTTTATGTGTGATGAAACCCACATTTTAGTCGATGGAAAATGCATTGAAAAAACAGAAGACAATTGCTTTGATTATTCAATGAAAACATGCAACAACTGTTTTGAAAACGTCATCACAACAAACGGCAATTGTTTAATTGAAAGCACTTGCAAATACCAACTCACTCATAACGACCAGACTGTCTGTCTGATCCACAACAATAACACACAAGAAGGCATCAAAGCCAACAACTGCAAATACACACAAAACGAGTTTTGTTATTTGGCAAATGAAGGATATCACACAACATTTAACACAGATGGTAATACTGCAAATTGTGAGGATGCAGAGATCTGTCAAATTGTAAATGGATATATAATCAATATATCATGTAAAAGTGAATTTGTGATGACAACGAACGGTTTGTGTTCACAAGACTTTAACTGCGCAAATTACAGTGGAAGTGTGTGCACAACATGTCAACAAAATTATCACACTGCAAGTGGTGATGTGTTTCCAATGACAACGAGTGTGTTATTCAAAACAAAAAGATTTGCATTTTGTGTAGCAACAACAAAATCACAAATGATGGGAAATGCGTTTTAACAGATTCAATCAAATGTAAAGAGTTTGTTGGAAATGTTTGTACTCAATGCGACGACGATCATTACAAAGACGGGACTGGGTGTTTTCCAAAACAAGACAAATACAAAGACTGTGAGCACTTGAGTGTTGTGTCATCGTCTTGTCTGGAGTGCAACAAATCTCATCTTCTTGTTGACAACATGTGCGTTGAAAATGATACCAACACATCAAAAGCAAACAATTTACAAGTAACAAGTGAAACAACAACAGACAACTGCATACTGAGAAGTCCAAAAGGGTGTTTGCGATGTAGTGATGGGTATTACATATTTAACTCACTTTGTGTGAGATGTGAGTACCCCTGCACACACTGCTCCAATTTGACGTATTGCACAAAATGTGATGCGTACTCGTACACCAAGAATGGCAAGTGTTTTGAAATCAATGAAATACTGAGTGTGTGATGTGATGATGTCGACATATGAGGGGTGTGTTGTGTGCAAAGACGGGTACATGCGATCAAGTGATGGCAAGCAGTGCGTTAGATGTGACACGTCGTGTAAAACATGTTCCAATGATGGTGATTGTGTTGTTTGCAGTGATGGATATTACAGAACACCAAACAACAACACTAAGCTGTGCAACCCACAAAAAGAATTGAACAACTGTTTGAACAAGACGACGACTGGGTGCATATTGTGTGAAGGTGGTTTTGCACTAAATAACAATTTGTGTTACAAATGTGGTGAAAATTGCACAACTTGTGATGCCACTTTTGAGTGTTTAAAATGTGGTGATAACAACATTCTAAAAGACAGAGTGTGTGTTCACTTCTCACAAATACCAAATTGCATCTCATTAGAGAACTCCTTGTGTTGGGAGTGTGCAGATGGCTACAAGTTGAGTGACGACAAAATTGAGTGTTTTGCAAACACGAATTATGGTGTGGTTGTTGGTCTTCCAGTAGTGTGTGTTGCTGTGTTGGTTGTTATAATAATCACAATTGTAACAATTGTTTTTCTGTTTGTGCTGAGAAAGAAAGACAACAAACACACTAAAAATGTGTGTGTCTTCAAGATGAGTCGCTCCAATATTATGATGACGAAACTTGATGGCGACATTCTATCAAACAAAAATGAGATTTCATTTGGTGATGAAGACGACAAGATCTGCATTGAGACTGAAAGTCGCGAATTGTTGTGTGTTGGCAACTCGTCTAAAAGTAACATGAAAATTCAAATCACAACAAAAGACAAATGCAACAAATACAAAATTCGCACAGAACCACAAATAGTGACTTTAAAAAGCGGATTTGCATGTGAATTTGAAGTATTTATAACGCCATATTGCACAATGGATTTGAGTGATGAAGTCATGATTGTTTCACTTGATTTAAAAGGTGGTAAACAAAACACGACTTTGGTGAACATCAAAGCACTGGTGGAACAATCAACACGTCTTGATTACGACGAAATCAAAACAGAGAAGAAACTTGGCGAAGGGTCTTTTGGAATTGTCTACAAAGGAACTTACAGAGGAAATGTTGTTGCAGTCAAAAAGATGAAACACGTTGACAACTCAAATGATGAAATTGGAATGATTGAATTTACAAAAGAAGTTGAGATGTTGGACAAATTTCGGAGTGAGTATATCGTCCACTTCTATGGCGCCGTGTTTATACAAAACAAAGTTTGCATGGTCACCGAGTTTGCACAATATGGATCTTTACAAGACTTGATAAAACACAAAACGAATGATGAAGTTGACATGAAAATGCGAGTTAAAATGATGAGAGATGCATCAAAAGGGATTTTGTATTTACATGAGAATGGGATATTACACAGAGACATCAAGCCAGACAATATTCTTGTGTTTTCATTTGATTTGAATGATAAAGTTAATGCTAAATTGACTGACTTTGGAAGTGCAAGAAATGTGAATTTGTTGATGACTAACATGACATTCACTAAAGGTATTGGAACGCCAGTTTACATGGCGCCTGAGGTGTTGAAAAAAGAAAAGTACACAAAAAGCGCAGATATATTTTCGTTTGGTGTCACTATGTATGAAGTGTTTGGGTGGACTAATGTTTATCCACTTGACGCATTTAAGTTTCCATGGAAAATAGCAGAATTTGTGATGTCTGGAAAACGACTTGAAAGAAAAGAAAATATACAAGAGAAGTTGTATGAAAATATACAGATGTGTTGGGCTCAAGAAAAAGCAAACAGAGCATCTATTGATAACATAATAAATGAACTCGCTTTGTAATTCGTTGTTTGTTATTTATTCAAATGAAAATATATCATATATTTGAACTTTATTTCAGTGATAATGAAAATAACAGTAATACAAATATTAATACAAAGGTTTAACATGAAGACTTGGTCTATTATGTTTAAAACTATAAATAGTTTAGTAATAAACATAATGAAATTAAAAACCAGGATTTGGTGATAAAAAACCAAACACAACTTATTGAATTTGTCTTGTAATAAAAATTATATCTTTATGTGAAAATAGTTACTTCTATATTTGATTTTAAATTTTTAAAAATGATTGTATTATATTGCTTAACACACTTTTTTGTTCAAATTTGAACACCACATAATGGTCATTACTTATAATAACAAAACTATAAATGAAATATTATTTCACACACAAATTAAATGTTTGTTTGTGTTTAAACACATATTACAAATAAATGATGGAAATCAAGTAAATATACAATAAAAACCAAATATGACATAACGATTCATTCGAAAATGTATGTTTAATGATGATACCGTATAGATTTTATATTTTTAAATTTACAAATATGTATAATATTGTAAAAAGCACATACATTAATGATTTAATTATTATCCTATAATAATAAAAAAGTATATAATAAAAATTATTATATTACAGATAAAAAGTCGGTGACAAAGTATAAATAACCCATTATTCTAATAGTGTTTTTTGTTCAATAATTTCTATTCTCTATTAATCCCTATTTTTTAAAATTTTTAATCACTAAAAAAGGGTAAAAATAAAGTCGGTGGAACAACACTCATTTGCAATTTTTTTGTTGTTTTCCAAAGAAATGAAAGGAAAAAGACTATAAATTGTAAAAAATAAAAAGTGCAATATTGTATTTAAGCTGTTCTAAAAAAGGTGATCTTAATAAATAAAAACTTTGATTATGAAAAAAATGATCACTTTTGAAACCACAAACCCTCATTTACAAAACTCACTTGAAATAACCAAAGACAACAAATACTCAATTTAGACTTTACCAATTACTACCATCTTTTCATATAGCTTCCAAACAGTTTATTTTAAAAAAAACGGATGGAGCAACAGTCTCACGAGTTCTTAAAAAAAAGGTTTGTTCTTCACATGATCTTACTTTTATTTAAAGAATGGGTTCATTTGAACCTTCGTTGGATTAATTAAAAACAGTGGATTTTGCCATTTTTTGATAACAAATCTTTGTTTTCTTTGTCATTTGCTTTGGGTTGAGGTATGTGATGTGAAAGTTATTAACGTCGTTGTCGATGGTTGTAAGTTTAATCACTGTTGCTTGGTTGTAGATTACTGTTGTCTGTAGAAAGTCCGAAATTACTTGACAAGTCGAAAAGCAGCTTATATATTAATGAAAATGTGGTAAGCGCTTTTAACATAACAAACCATACCTTCACTTTGAAATGATGCACCCATGCTTTCATACATTGCCAATTGATTAATTTTTTACACTTTTAATAATGTGTGTTATTTCCTTTATAATTAACTAATCCTTTTATCATTTTTTGCTTTTATTAAAGCCATATTTTTTAGGAATTGTTCCAGATAGTGATAAAAACAATGTTAGTGAGCTTCAAAAGCATTACAATATGAACATCATTTTAGGTGAGAAAATTGACATGGAGTGTTAAGTCAATTTAAGTATTATTAAAAATATTGATCTTATTTTTTGTTATATTAAACATTATTTCTTGTAATCGACTTTATACTTGTCACCTATATTTCCTTAATCTGTATAGTTATGATATTTTGTTTAAAAAGGTTAAACTTTTGGGCACAAAACTTGACCACACAATAGCACTATTAAACAAACAAAAAAAGATGAAGTAAAGGTTTTATTATAATGATTGTAACATGTACTATATTTCCCGATATTTGAGAATAATTATAACTCAAGCACTTTTTAAACGATATTAACAAAAAACTGCAATATAATCATAAAAAAATATATATAACATTAAAATATTTTACATAAATACGGTTTAATCACAATAACATAACTCTAATTTAATTGTCCATAACAACTTCTTTACTAATTGTTATTGACAATAACAATAAATTTTTATGACTAATTGACATCATTAAAATAATTTTCTCAAATAAAGTAATGTTGATCAAATCACCGAAATAACATTCTGATGTTGAATAGAAAGATTTTTTTATTAATATGTTTGGTTTTTTATTTATTTGTAAATGATACAATTATCAGTTTTAATTAATCAAATAAAAATACAACAATAATATTTAATCAATAAATAATATTGATACTGTATTATAATCATGATGTATTTGTAACATTTTAACACTTTTAAATGATTTACAAACAAATGTTGATGTTATTACTCTACCAACATTTTAAAGTTAAAAACAAAAACAAAATTTGGTAATGAATAATTTGAAAACTGTATTTTTTGCTATAGGCCATTTGAGTGTCGATGAATTAATTTGAACACAATTATGAAGTTTTATTTTAAACGTTTTTTTTATTCAAAAATAAGTTGTTTTTAATATCAAACTGACATTAAATCAATTAGTAAATTGTATGCACCCAGTTGTATTCGATTTAAAATGAGTATTTGTGTAGTCAGCCATACAAAGCCAGCAAAATTGATGTCCACAACTTAATGTCAGTATTTATGATATTGTATCAAAAGTTAACATTTCAGTGTTTTAAACAGTACAAACAAACCTACAAGTCATATGGTTACATCCTCCATTTTTACGAATTGGGTTTTTGCACTTTGGGCATATTTTTGTGTTTTGTTTAATCCATTCCGTTGTTTTTCTCATGTTCTCATTATCATCATCGACTTGTTTTTTCCACTCCTCGCATGTTTTTCCGGGGTGACAAACACACAAACATTTTTTACAGAACTCGTGTTTACAGTGTGGGCATTGCGCATTCACAGTGCTATTTAATGATAACAATGAGTTGTGACATTTGGGACACAAAATTGTCTGTTCTTCAAACATCTTTTTATTTAGTCTTTCAGTGTATTCGTTTATTAACTGTTTGTCATCAACTAAATCATATAAATTGATATCTGATAATTCAATAACTTGTGAACAACCATGCTGTGGGCAATGAACTTTTTGCCATGTATTATTCATTTGCTCTTTAATCGAATCACAAATACACGACTTGCAAAATCTATGACCACATTTATTAACATAAGTATCACTGTATGGTTTATCTTCATAACATATTTCACAACTAAATAATAAGACATTTTGAGAATTTTGTTTTTCTCTGTAATTTTTCACACATTCTTCTAAAATGAAGAGCTTCTTATTATAAGGTT
>NW_004440082.1:30506-40878 GCF_000330505.1 Entamoeba invadens IP1
CTTATTATAAGGTTGTTTGAAATAGTCAATAAAGTCGAGGGAATCAATTGAATACATTTATAAGTTGGATTACAATTACCAATAATAAATATTCAATATAAATCATTTATCTGAAATTACATTTTTATTCGAAATAAATTAATTTTCATTGTTATAACACAATTATTTAAAAATAACTTTTATAGTTTTGATAATAAATGCACATAATTTAATTATATCATTTTTTAATATCAAATAAACAATTTATTATATTAATTTAGTTCAAAACATGTAAATTAAATATTTTTTAGTTATTAATTACTTAAAAATCATTTTAATATTTTCGAAATTTGTTGAATTCATTTTTATTTTATGTTACAGTCAAAGTTTGTTTAGAAAGGATATAATTATTATTGGTTAGGATTTGTTTTTTTAAAAAATGGGTATAATTTTTAATAAAATGGATACAATTTTTTGAGAAATGATTTGATTATCCGAAAAGGGGATATTTCCCAATAAAATGGATTAAAATCAATTAAATGGGATCGGATTATTTATAAAAAGGATTTGTTTTCTTATAAAAGGACGCAATTCCTAATAATTGAGACGCTATTTCTTTAAAATGGATATATTTTCGATTAATGGGATTGAATTCTTTATAAAAAGTATCGATTTTTTTTAAATTTGGACAGAATTTCTCAAAAAGGATGTATTTACTGAAAGATTGGGCAAATTTACGTTGAAAAAGGATTGAATTCTTTATAAGTTATTGTGTTTTTACAGTCTTTTAAAACAATTCAAAAATTAACAAAAATAACGTACTAAAAATTTAATAGTTTATACTAAATATTATAATATTATCTAACAAATTTCATAAAAAACTCAATGAAAAATTAAATATCTTCTCGGTTGAAAACTATGGGCCATATTTCCTCTCTAACCTTTTCAAATGTTGCTTGTGCTTCTTCACTGTTTATCGATTTGAATCCTTCTGTTATTTTGTCGAGCAAATCTTAAACACTTCTCCAAATTCTGATTTTTTATTTCTACTCTGCGTTTCCACAGCCCAAAGACATTTTCTATAGGATTCAGTGCAGGTGAATATGCTGCATTAAAAACTACGACATGACCCGTTCCTTCGAGCACTCTTTGAATACAATTATGTATATCGCAGTTGTCGCACCAAAAAAACACATCGACGCCCCTTTAAATCATATTCATGTACGAGATATTTGAAATATGTTTTGAATGATTCGATTGTGTTAGTGCCAAAAGTCAAATTGCAATACGAAAAGCCATCACAGTCCAAAGCACATATCGACGTCAGCCTCACTCCTCCTTTTGCTTTGGTTACAAAACATTCTTTTCCTCGTGCTGCCCATCCATAAGCTGCTGTTGTACCAACTCTCCAACTCGTCTCATCGACACAGACCCATTTTGCTCCGCCGGATATATAACTACGAAGTTGATTAACTGCTTCAATTTTTTTTTGTTTTGTTATCTGTTGTGTTGGCCGACACTCCTCTATTTTTTACTCGTTTAAACGGAAATATCGGGACTTCTCGTTCCTCGTTTTTGGCTGTTTGTCCACTCATAAATTTGGCAATCGAAGATTTGGAAGGCGAGTAATTATCAAGCTCTTCATCTGAAATCATGGTATTGTCGATGTTTTCAAAATTTAGTATTATTTCTTCCTGTTTTCTTTGCATCCTAAGTTTTTCTTCCTGTGCAATCGTCTCGCGGATTTCATCGATTGTTATCGTGCTGTCTCTTATGATTGCATTTTCAACAAGATGTTGAAAAGGAAGTGTACGACTTTTTCTATAATAATGGTTCTTGGGGTAAATAGATTTGCCAGCTCTTAGTTTTACTAACATATTTTCAACATATTTTTTCTTGATACCAACTTCTTCTGAATACTTTCCCGATAACCAAAAGTCTCCATGTTCTTTCCACATTTCGATAAGTTTGTCTCTAATTTGGTTCGTTATTCGTGTGTACACTCTCTTCTTGTAGGAAAGATTTGATGTGGATGATGTAGGAAGTGTCGCAGAAGTGTTTAATAATTGTGTCTTTTTCGGTCTTCCTCTTTTTCTTTTTGGTAAAGGAGGCAATTCCTGATAAGTAATTGGAACCTGTTGAACCGAGGTACCCTGTAAAGGTTCTGGAGCGTTTTGTGTGTAGGTTATAGGAGATTCTGGAACACAAGTATCAACATAATCTAATCGACTCATTGTTTTGATTATTATGTTTAAAATGTTTATTTTTATATTTGATTTGTGAATAATGTTTCAAGAATTATTTTTTCATCGAGTTTTTATGAAATTTGTTAGATAATATTATAATATTTAGTATAAACTATTAAATTTTTAGTACGTTATTTTTGTTAATTTTTGAATTGTTTTAAAAGACTGTAAAAACACAATAACTTATAAAGAATTCAATCCTTTTTCAACGTAAATTTGCCCAATCTTTCAGTAAATACATCCTTTTTGAGAAATTCTGTCCAAATTTAAAAAAAATCGATACTTTTTATAAAGAATTCAATCCCATTAATCGAAAATATATCCATTTTAAAGAAATAGCGTCTCAATTATTAGGAATTGCGTCCTTTTATAAGAAAACAAATCCTTTTTATAAATAATCCGATCCCATTTAATTGATTTTAATCCATTTTATTGGGAAATATCCCCTTTTCGGATAATCAAATCATTTCTCAAAAAATTGTATCCATTTTATTAAAAATTATACCCATTTTTTAAAAAAACAAATCCTAACCAATAATAATTATATCCTTTCTAAACAAACTTTGACCGTATTGCAAAATTATTCAAATAAAGTCTTTCTGATAATAAGTTATTCCTTTTTTTAAAAAAATAAATTTTGTTTTTATTTTTAAACATATTAAATTGTGGTTTTATTGATTATTTTTGTGTGTTTTAGTTGTAAGTTATAATGAAATATCACATTTTGTAAATTAAGAAGGTTGTTGCCCATTTTGTTATTTTTATTTAAAACTTTAATAATCTCAAAAACCAATTATTTTTTATCAGTTTTGACAAATAGTTTGAGTAAAAAAATTAATATTATATTTTTTCAAATATTTTTTAATTAATCATAAATTTGCAGTGTTAAAACAATATCCATATTTTAATGTTGTTTATTTTAAAAATTTATCAATATATATTTGTCAACTCTTGTATAACTGTTATATTATTTTGTTTTTATACAATTTAATTCACAATTATCAATATTTGTATCTAACATTAAATATAATTGTAAATATAAAATAAACGACTTTTTGTATATTCATGATCGATACATTTAATACATCATACCTTAAACACAAGAATAAACATTTCAATTTTTAATACCACTTTACTAACATTTTAATTTATTTTTTCGAAAATTTAATTATTATAAATAAAATAAAACCAATATATTTTCTATTTATAAAATACACATTCCGTTTTTAGAAGTATGTTATGTCAAAAAACATAATGTGCCTTTAAAGTATAAACAACAAAAAGTCTATATATTTCAGTATAAATATATCAAAAAAAACGTAGTCGTTATTTTAAGTATTAAAATACAAAAGTTTAAAAAATTTAAAATAAATGGCACTGTGATTGATTAAATACAAATCGATTCTATTGATCCAATTGCGTTAGTAATTTAAAAAATTTCACACATTCAAATAAAACAAACACAAATAATATTAACAGTATAAACAATTAATAAGAATCACAATTATTACTCTTATAGTTTAATATAGTGTTATATATTAACAAAGTATAATATATTAACAATACTTTGAAAACTCAAAATAGATTACTTACCATAAATGTCGATTGTCTTTTCCCACACCCGTGGCTGTCTATTGTTTGTTTCCAAGTACTTCTTATATTCTTCTTCAAGAGCTAACGACTTTTCGTTCACGACTTTATTCTGCTCGATCTTCTTTAAAATCGAAGCAAGTCGTCGAGTCAGCATCTTTTGTTTGTCGTTTCCTTCCGTCCCCCAAACGGTTTTCATGACTTCAAAATAGTCTTTAAACGTCTCAATTAAAGAGTTCATCAGTTCTAAATGTTTTAACCGATCGTAACACATATCAAAAAACGCGTCTAGCATCACCCCAAAGACATCTACGTTCACTCCAACTTTTATCTTGTTATCATAAACCATGTACATTGAAGTCATCATAACATCAAATATCGACTCAACGTTCCCCGCTTCGCTCATCATGAAGCACAAGTATATTCTAAATATCTTCTCAATCCGCTCGACGTACTCTAACTCGTTCTCGTCACTCAAATACCCCATCACTATCTTATAATCGTTTCCCCCGTTTTTCACATAGACCGAATTTAAACATGGAGAGACACTTCGTAGTATCAGTTGGACTATATCTCTAAACGCCTTGCATTTGTATGAAAGTTCAGACAACATAAATCCACTGTAGAACGCTGTTTTAGGGTCAGTTTTAAGTAAATGGGATGACGAAATTAAACACCGTAAGAAGTAAATCAAGATCTCAAGTGTTTCGTTAGAATCTCTACCTGCACACTTGTCAACTACTTTTTTAACAACACCTTCAAGTTCTCCAAAGTTCTGCACTACACTATTTCCAAGTACTGCTATTTCATCGAAGTCGCTCTGGCTCAATTTAATTTCTGGAAGTTTGTTTATTGCTTTGACGCATTCTTGATAATTATTAATCTTCTCTGGATCTCCATAATACATGTTTGTGTCCATCACAAATTTCACAAAGCGGTCATTTCTTTCTTTCTCATGTAGTTGTACCTCTTTTTGATAGTATATATTTATTTCTTCTAATTTATTAATTGTTCTTTAAATGATTTATTTTTAAACAATAACGCTGTACTATTAAAATTAAAATAGTGTGAATTAATATATTTTTACATCATTTTAATATTACTTTAAATTTCAGTGTTACATTATTAAATAAACTCTTATACTTCTTATCTTGTGAAACTGGTCTTATTTTTCTTATTTATTTTTTCATTCGTTGGTTCATTCTTCTTTTTTTTATTCTTTTAAACGTGTTTTATTTTATTATCATAATATTAAATTGATATTATAAATATCTATTTATAAACAAACTTTTATTGTTTTCTTTTTCAAATTTCTCATCGTGTTGGATTTTTGAAGTGATCAATTTTTTTGAGTTTTTGATTTGATCGATTTTAACGTTCTTTTCTTGGACATTGTATCTATTTTGTCTTGATAAGGTTTTGTGTCTATTTTGCATTTTTCATCAAAAAGTGTTATTCTAATATCACATATCTCGTCCAACTTTTTAATGTCGTTTTCTATTGAATACAAAGCCAAATCTTTTTTGATTTTGTTTAATGTATTATCCAAACTTAATATAATTGTGTTGAGTGAAGTTGTAATGTTTATTTTTCTTTTAATGGTCTCATCAAGTCTGTCAAAGTACCCCTCTGCATTTTCAATGCGTTGTGCAATGTCAAGTGACTCGTTGTCAACATAGTTGTTTTCTATCTTTGATGCAAGAAGGTCTGAAATCGCCTTTTCTGTATCAGTATATAATGTTGATAAATCTTTTAATTGGTTTTCCATTTGTTGTTTTTCAGTTTTTGATACAGTAGTATTTTCTTCAGTTTAATTTTTCAGAACTTTATGAAAAATATAATATAAATTTATTATAAACAATATTATCACTTTAAATAAATCGAACTATAAAAAAGACAAGAAACAAAACAATGTAAGTTTTACTAATTAATCAGCCAATTGTTTATAAAGTATAAATTATACTTGAATGATAAAAATTGCATTATTTATTATTTTTAACATTTATTTTTTTGTTGCATGATATCACTAGTACAGTCAAACGTTTCAAAAATGGGAAGTGTGGTAATTTTATTTTTCTCAAGAGCAGGCATTTTTAGCCAATCAAACCTTGATTACAGCAATATAAAACACTCTATTTAAAGTTTTAGTCGAATTAATGCACACTCTTAAAAGAACCCGCTCTTTAGAGGTACAATTTTTGTGAGGTATTGCTATATGTTACATTTTGGAAACGACTGTTGATTGTAAAGGTTAGATTTTTTAATTAATAGTGTATTTAAACGATTAAGTTGTTTTTACAAATCGTATTAAAGACATAGAAAAACAACATCATAACTTACATAATAATGACCATCACCACCACAAAATTTAAAAATAAAAAGTAATATTCTGTGTGTAATTTTGCAATTCACCTGGAAGTGTTGTTGCAGTAATATTAGTACTTAGGTGTTGTTTATTGACAATAATTAAAAATAAACTTAAACTTATCGTTATCACTTGATGTTGCTTGTTCATAAAGTTAAACACAAATGTACATACCATTATTAATTATGAAACTGTCCAGCCAAAAATCAAAAATTAATGAATCAAATGGGTTTCATTTTAAATCAACTTTTTACACTTTAAATATTTGTCACATTTTGAATTGTGTTTTAATTACTCTTTGTTCGTTCAGATGTAGTACACTTTTTTGTCCATACCAGGTTGAAGTTGATGTGATATAGTCAATATCAAACATAAAAAGTTAATAAAATAAATCGCTTATTATTTTATTGTACAACTCAATTTGTTCTTTTCTGACACAATTAATCATTAGAAATTAATAGCAATAAATAATAATATTTCGTTATCTATTTACTATAGATAAAATAAAATTGATAATTTTTTATGTTATTAAGTTTAATTGTAGAATTAACATTAAAATATTTTAATTTATCTGTCTAATTATAATATATAATTTTATGATTTTAATGTTTGGATTATGATTATCATTTGAATCACAAAAGTATATTATATTATATTAAAAATTATAACAAAGCAAGAGTGGCCGAGTGGTCCAAGGCGCTCGTTTCAGGTACGACTCTTTTCGAAGGCGTGGGTTCGAACCCCACCTCTTGCATTTTATATACAGTTGATGTTTATATTTTTATAAACATGTTTATGAAGTGATTTAAACACTTTTAATAAAGAGATAAATCAGATTCAATTTAAGGTTTGCATTTATTAATTTTAATAAATAATCCAATTTTGTTTTTGGAATTACCATTTTAATTATTTATATGAATCAATAAATAATTTTAATAACAATAAAAAGAAAAATAAAATTAAAGTAAACCTTTTATTTAATAATCATTTCAAATTGTTTGCATTGTTATTTAAACATGTTGTCATATAACATTTAACAAATATTTAATTTACCAATAATTATTGTTTTCGATAATTTCATTTAATATTATTGTGTTAACAAACAAAAATTTTGTTAAATTACATTTCAATCAAATCATATCTAAATTAAATACATTAATTTAAAGTAATGATAATTGTTAACAACTGTTGTTATATGTTTATATTTAATGTAAATAATGTAAATATTATATTTAGGTCATATAATAATTATTACATTTTAAACAATAAAATTTGTACATACAAGTTGACAATATTTTTGTAAACATCAAAACAACATTTGAATTATTAAACAATTATTTTTTTTAATTTACAAAAGTTGATAAATGTTGATTTTTCCAATAATATAATTGTGAAAACAATAAAAATTGTCATGTAAAAATATCAAGGTTTGTTAAAATAAAAATCTTAATTAAAAGTATAAAATAAATATACATTATTAAGTGAATAGTTATTATTTACTCACATTTTGAATTGGATTCAAATTGTGTGTCTTAATGATATTCAAATATTTATATTTCATAGTAAACTGTATGTTATGAAATTAATCAATAATAACTATGTATTAATGTATTAAACAATATATTAAATTATTGTTTTAAGCTCGTCAATGATTTCATTGATAGTACCACTCTTTTGAATCTTTTGTTTCCAACACTTTTCAATGACATTTCTATACTTTTTATCAAGTGTTTTAATGGTCATTAGTCTTTTCCCAGAAGCTACATCATCTGCAAAAGTCCATGGAAATATGTAAGTACTTTTTGGGAACGCCTCACTCCACAAAAAGCATTCAAGCATTGTAATAGCAAAAGAATAGACATCTGCTGGTTTTTTGTAATGCTTTTTGTTCATAATTTCAGGTGCCATATATTTAGGTGTTCCAACTCCCTTAGTGAATGTCATATTCGTCATCAACATGTTGACATTTCGACTTGTTCCAAAATCAGTCAACTTAGCATTTGCTTTGTTGTTTAAATTCAGTCGGAACACAAGAATATTGTCTGGCTTGATGTCTCTGTGTAAAATATTATTTGAGTACAAATATGAAATTACATTTGATGCTTTTAACAATATTTTTACTCGCATTTTCATGTCAACTTCATCATTCATTTTGTGTTTTATCAAGTCTTGTAAAGATCCATATTGTGCTAATTCAGTGACCACACACACTTTATTTGTAATAAACATAGCGCCATAGAGGTGGGCCATGTACTTACTCCGAAATTTGTCCAACATATTCACTTCCTTTTCAAGTTCGTCAATTGTGTCTTCATTACCACATAATTTCATCTTTTTAATTGCAACACTATTTCCTCTGAAAGTCCCTTGTTAAATAATTCCAAAAGATCCTTCACCAAGTATGTTATCCTCTACCAACTCGTCTGGATCAAGTCGTGTTATCAGTTTTGAAGTTGTTGTTATTGTTAATTTCTTAATGACATCATCTCTTTTTGTGAACGAGTTTGCGACTAACACAACACTCTCATCCGTTTTAGTTGTGCATTTCAAAGTCAGTAATATCTCAAATTCACACGCTTCGCCACTTGGCAACACAATTTTTTTGGATTTGAGTCAAATTAGTATTTTTTAATTGTCGCACTTTTTGTTGTGATTTGAATTTTCATGTTGTCCTTTGATATGTTCCCAACACATAGAAGTTCTCGCTGTTGTATGTTGACATCAATTTGATCACCAAAGTTAAGTTCAGTTTTATTAACAACAACGTCATCACCAAGTTGAATAAATGTGTTGTTTGAGCGACTCATTTTAAAGAATGTTGTTGTCTTTGCAATTTCTTTGTGATGAATTTTGTTGTTAATGTATTTCACTGTTAATACAAATAACAATATAAATATTATTATCATGAAAATGGCAAACAAAATAACAATGAGAAGTACCCACCAAACTATTTTCTTGTCACACAAAGTCCCATTATCATTTGGAGAGTTCCAAAATGTGCATTTGGAGCATCTAGAGTTTGAGACAGCAAGACATTTTGATATAAATGAAATGTCAAGACAAAGTCCACTTTTAAATAAAATTATGTTTTTAACACAGGATGAACATTTTAGGGTTGTGTGCATGTTGTGCAGTTGCCATGACATTTCTCATACTCAATGTAATTAACTGTGTAATACCCATCTTGACATTTAGAACACCCATTTTGTGTGACTTCAACAGCACAGCCAATGATACTGTTTTGTGGCAAACACTTTCCACTTTGTGTCTTGTAATTTGTTACGTTGCATGTCAAACACGTGTCTTTTGTGTTACATGTCGAGCAATTCAAAAGACAATCACAACAATCCATTCCAACTCTGTAATACCCGTCTTTGCATTGATAACACCCACTTGTTATTGTTGAATTTTTGTTGCATTTATTCAACAAGTCTGTGCTAGATAAACATGTGTAATCTTCATTTTGATAATACCCATACTTACATGACAGACACTTTGTTTTAAAGCCGGTACAATTTGCCCAATTCTCGGAACATTGACGACATTTTGTATTTGACAAATTATATCCAATGTCACATGATATGCATCCATATTTATTATATAAAACACAATCAATTGACAAAGTGTCATTTGTAACACTCACACATGTTTTTTAACATCAACAATGTAGTCATTTTCACATTCAACACATTTATTGTTTACAATAAATACACAATTAGCTTCTGGTAAATTACACATCCAATTTTCTTCAATTAATGTTTTATTTTGACAAATTGATGAAATGCATTTTCCTTTATGTTAAATGTTAAGATCTACTTCACATGAAATTGTATTGTTTTTGTTACACAAAACAGAGTGTTCATATTTTGATGTACAGTTGTTACAAACGCCATTTGTTATATAAAAAGTGTTATTACACCAAACAATTGATATGCCATTTGAAATTCCATTTTCTACTTCAACACAGACATTTTCATTATTTAATAAAAAAATGTCATTACATATCAAACACTTTTTGTTCTCACATAAATAACAATGTGCTGCGCAGTTCTCACACTTGTTGTATACATTTCCCGTGTTGCATTTGATGCAAACTATACCATCACTGTACTTACACTTGTCATCCAACACACATTCATTTTTATTTTTGATGTAACTATCACGACATTTGTAACAAGTTGTCGGTGTACCA
>NW_004440082.1:40978-42860 GCF_000330505.1 Entamoeba invadens IP1
ATCACAGGTGATGCTGTAAATCACATATACACACTCAAATATTGAGCCACTTTAATTAAATACAATTCGGAATAACATTGTTCTGTTGGCTTTTTCTTTAAATACATAGCTTATCCCATTTTCACCAAAATTGACTTGATTGATTTCATTTAAAACTATTTTATTAAATAGGACTACATTTATGTTTTCATATAAATTAAGAGCGATATATCCAATACATTCGATTTTAAATTGTGTGATGTTTTGATATATATAGATGGCTATATTCGCAATACATCGTGTTGGTTGTAAGTGAACACATAATTGAAGTATGACCAGTATATGATTTGACTGTCATATTTCCAAAAGTAAATAAAAACAACATTATATTGATTGAACTGTCTTCATAAATAAGAATCTTACGTAATCATAAACAGTGATTTGTTTAAAATAATCCATAGTTTGTATTTTTAAAAATATATCTTTTTCAATCGACAATTCAGTGTTATAGAAATAATAATAAAAATCAGACATGTCAACCCAAGTTAATCCACTTGCAAATTTAAGTTTACAATTCACATTAAGATCTTCATTACATGGACAGTGTGGATAGTCAAACGCGCCTTCCATTGTTGATGTATATGTAGTATAATTATTTTGTTTCAAAGTACAAACAACTTCTTTGTCAGGAGGTGTATCGTTTGGGCAAAATCGTATTAACTTTTTGTTTGAAATGAAGTACCCTTCCCCGTTGTGAAGTTGTATGAATATTCAAACGTGTCTGATGTAATGTGATATTGATTGGTTGATGTGTCTAAATTTAAATTATTATTAAGTAAAATGACATCAAAACACTTTGTGTCACCCGTTGGATCCACAATATTAAAATCGGGTCTGTCAGAGTAGTTAATAGTGAGTTGAAGATACGTTGAATTCCACACAATAATTCTTGGGTTGTTTAATTCCGGATCGATCAAAGTAAGGTTTCCAGCAATTGACATTCTCCCGAACACACTTGTATAGTTAATAAGATTAATTGAAGCATTTGGTTCAATGATAAGCGTTTCAATTATTTTTAAATTAGTTACACAGAGCAATTTCATATCCTTTGCAATTTGAAGAGTTTGAGTGTTCTGCCAATTATCATCAAAATCAGAATAAAATTTTGTGTTGTTAGTAACAACAATTGTATTAATTTTTAACAACACAGACGAGAATTCTAAATCCGAAGAAAAGCAAACAGAATTTGTTGTTACTGAACAATTTGAAGGAATAAACCCGTTGTCTCCGTTGGTGCCAGTTGGTGTACAATCACAATGATATCCATTTGTTGTTAAAAGAAATACAACAAAAAATACGAATTTTATTGGTGTACAAATGTTTGAAAAATAAGTTGAAAGACATTCATCTTCAACTTTTTAGTTGTATTTATATTTATAACTGGTTCATTTGTTACAGGTTTGAATAAATATTTAAAAATGACTTTCAATGGTAAATATATCAACTAATGTATCAACTTAATAAATAAAAAAATACAATATTTTTTCTCATTCACTTCTAAAAATAAAATAATGACTAAATAGTGTTACATTTAATTTTTTTTCAAAATACTTTTAAATTATTCACATATAAATAATAATATTTGTTATATTTCAAATTGTAAACTTTTTTTGGTACTTTTTCAACCTATTAAAAATGTCTTATTTCGAAAAGCTATTTAAAAAAACAAATATGGCAACAAATAAAATTTTAAAACACGTGTTTTTAGAAAGTCAAATATATAATTTAGGCCTTTCTTATCCCATGGATGGTTTAATAGCTATTAATTTTAATAATTATTTTTTTAAAAAAAAATAATGATAATAATAGACAATTGTTAAATTATTTTATAAACAAATATAAA
>NW_004440082.1:42960-44733 GCF_000330505.1 Entamoeba invadens IP1
CTTCTCAAAGAATGTTTCAAACAACATTTCACGCCGCATTTGCAACAATTGTGTGATATGCAATTTCTACTTTTTCGGTATTTTAAACACATGATGCAGTTTCCTGTTTTTCTTTTCTTCATCAATTCGTTTAAAACAACTACTTTATGAGTTGAAATACTCAAAAAAGAAAAAACTGCAGATCTCGAGTTTCTATTAACTTTTCTCTTTTGTATATTTTCACTCACCAACTTCATTGCAAGATTTTCCAACTCTTTATCCTGTTTACCCTACGATTTCCGTTAAATATTTTCTGAGCTTTTATAACAGTGTAAATGTTATTAAACGCAAAACCAAGTAGATACCAAAACATTGCAAGTGGCCAGCGTCTTGTTGTTCTTTTCATCTCAATCCGTTTGGCCATTTCGTCTACAACATCAACACCTCCCATGTATTTGTTATATCTGTGGTTTACATTGGTTCTAATCAAATCAAGGTAAGTTTGTTGTATATTCGAATTATAGTTAATTGGTGCCTTCTTTTCAATTTGGACAAGATGAACTTCTGTATCTGGTGTTGACAGAATTAACACATTTTTGTTGTGTTCGATAAGGCTACTTAAAGTAAACCCCTCTTCGGTTTGGCCAATTATTAGAGACCCATTTTCTCTTTTTTCTTTTGTTTTAAGAATTTTGGGAACTTCTTTTCTATTTGCTTTGATTGTACCTACAATACCAATTGCTCCATTTGTTTCCAATTGAAGTATTTTACCAAGTTCAATGGAAGTAAAAAAACGATCAGTGTAAACAGTGAATGTTTTTTCTCGAAAAGGCTTTACCAATTCTATTACTGCTTTTGTTCCCAAACATTCAACTGTTTTTCCATTGTTGCTTCCTCTATAAAGAAATATATTCAAAATGGTGTTATTCGTTGGATCAACAAGTAGATAAAATTTGAAACCGGATTTGGCGGGTTTGTTTGGCATTTTCATTTTGTTTTGATATTTTCCAAAAAAACGAGACAGGTTTTCATCTACAGATAATTCTGATGATATGACAATTGACCTCCCGAAAGATACAAAACGATCTCTAAAAACTTCTACGATTTTCTTTATTTTATAATAATTATCCCAATCATCACCGTTGTAAATCAAATCTTGTTCAAAAAATAATGAACATTGAGGTACACTTTGGTGTTCAAAAAAAGAAGTTTTATCATTTTTAGCGTCTTCTAATGATTCTGAGTTATCACTACTCAGAGTTTCCGTGTCTGTTTGGCTTGAAGTAGATGTTTCACTTGATTCGGAAATTTCATCAGATGACTTTTCTTCTGAACTTGCAGGTTCCATTCTTTTTTGTTGTTCATATAATTGTTCTCGTATAACACTTTCGTTGTTAATAAACACATTCCAATTTTCTTTTGATATCTCTTTGGGTTTTAAAGCGCGGTTAATAATGTCATCAAAACGGAGACATCTCAAAAGCTCTTTATACCTTTTGAGAGAAAAGGTTGCTCGATATATTTCTCTGCTGTTGATTCCATACCAGACTTCTCGTTGACTAATTTTTGTTTCTCGATAAATACCTTGTATCAAGCTTATTCCAACAAAGGCTTTAATATCTGACAATTCAACGTTGTACCAAGATTGTTTTTTCTTTTTATCATCGAGATTGTTAATAAATACACAGTAACGACCGTATGTATTTGTGTAGAGTTGTATATCAGTTAACAAATGTGTTGGAATAAAGTAGTCAACAACTTCTTCGATATTCATATTTAAGAAAAAATCCGTGA
>NW_004440082.1:44833-47631 GCF_000330505.1 Entamoeba invadens IP1
AGTGTGCACGGAATTTTGTGTTGAGATTGCACCATTTTAAAAGGATTAGAGTGAATTATGTATTTGTCTTCACTGTTGATTATTTGGGGGAAATGGTATTTCATTTGTATTGTTAAATGTGGACTGTGTGTTTCAACCAAAATAGCCAACCTTTTTATTAATTCTAAATTGTGTGGATAAACTTTCATTGCTTCCCTACAATTATCAAATTGCACAATTAATGCAATATAATGACATACAAAAAGACCACATGAAACACTGTCATTTTGTCTTGCATTTCCTCTTGCTAAATAAATATCAAATCACAATCCAAACAATTCAAGAATATCAACCCCAACTGACAAATAAAATGCATCATGATAATCATTTAAAGAATTAAACAAAATTGCACGGCGATTATGATAATCAATGACAAATAAGACAAAATGATCATACCCAAATATTGGTACAAATGTTAAATAATTATTAATCAATACATTGAAAATGTGTTTTTTTAACACAGAATTGTCAATACCAAATAGCAACTGTCTTGTCTCAATAATACCGATATACCCAAAAACGGAACCACTTAAAAACCTTGCATATGCATCGATTGTGTTGATGTTCATTATATTTATTTCTATTAATTTGAGTTTGTTTTTCGATTTAATTTTATATAATAATTTCATGTTTTTTATAATCATTTTTGTTGATTTGGTATTAATTCCCGATTTTTTTAAATGTATTTTACAATCACTCTAACAAAATAGTTTTTTTTGGTTTTTGTACAAAATGTTTTGTAATCATTGATTTCAATGTTATTCTTTGTTATTAAGGGTTTTTAAAGACATGAAACGTTTTCATGTTTTCCGAAAAAAGTTATAAATAATTTTTTAATGTGTTATTTTAACACTATCCATGGGTTATATTGAGACCTATATGTGTTTATAAAAACACGAGCACGACAAAACCTAAACAATTTGGTCAATGGAATAAAATATTAATATAATTGTATTGTTAATTTTATCACAGTTTGTCTAATTCTTATTAAAATATTTATTAATATAACAACAATAAAAATATTCTTAATTTTGCCAAGTTTAAGTTGGCTAGTCATCGATCATTATATAATTCAAAATATAATTACCAAATACAATACTATTTAATATTTTTTTATAAACTAAATAAGATTATAATATTTATTTAACATAATATTATAATAAATATAATTATTTTTAATCTAAAAACAGGAAAACAATGTGGTTAAGTGGTCCAAAACGTGTAACTCGAATTTACTTTTCATTTGAAACTTAGGTTCAAATCTTTTGATGTCGTTATAATTTATACTGAGATTTTAAGAGTGAAATGAAAATGAATTAAAGGTGTTATGATGTAAAAAATTGAAATGCATTTGCCGGGACTCGAACCCGGATCTCTACCTTGGAAGGGTGGAATTCTGCTTTTAAACCACAAATGCTTCTTATAACTTAATATGACATGTTGATATTATATTGTTCTTAAATGAAAGGTATTGTTAGTAAATTGTTGTACAAAAAGTCTATATTGTTATATTTAAGAATTTCCTAAAGTCCCGTTTTTATTTAAAAAATAATCAAAAAAGTAAAAAAACAGATTTATTTAAAAAAACATACCTGTTTTATTATTTTAGAATAAAATAATAAAAAAAATAATAAAAACCCAATAACGTTATTTGATTTTACCTCAAATAAATACTTTTCAACACAGACACATTATTGTCGACATAAAAGCACAACAATAAAAATCTTAATGAATCAATATGGTGTCATTCTTATCGAGTTACTTCGAAAATTCAGTTTCATTAATAATATTATTTTCAATGAAAAACCAATACGTTGTTTTGTTCTATGGACAAAAAATGAAATATGGAGTTAGAAAAAACATTGAAAACAATAAAATACAACCAATGTTTTATAATTTTGGTATTGATATTTTTATTGTGTTTTGATGTCATGATGAGTATAATATTTTCAAGTGATACTTTTGTGCTTGTCTTCTTATTATAAAAATGAAGACTTTACTTTAAATAATATTGACATTTATTCTATCAGTTAAACTTAAAAATGTTTTACACATAAAACCAAATTAAAACATGTTTAGAGTTTCCTTTTATTACATTTATGTTTGATATTTTTTCAACTCATTTTATTTAACAATTTACTAAACAATTTGTAAATGATTTAAATCAATTATTTTGTGTGTTTTTGTTGTAAATATATTTACGTCGTTTTTAAATTTTGTTTCTTTAATTTATATTTCAAAGCAAATTTTCTGGAACGGCATAAAATCAGTGTTTATGTTTTATTATTTATTGCGTTTTATATAGTTTTAACTGTAATGTAGTTCTTTTGTGTTTTTGCGAAATAAACAGTGTATAAAGTAAGAATGATAAATGAGCGATTTTTTGTTTTAAAAGACATAAAACTAACCAATATAAATTGTTTATCAATACTACTTATTTTTACAATGAGGAAAAACTACAAACTATAAATTAAAATATTGCCAATCAGAAAATAACAAAATATTTGTTATTGTATTTATAAAATAACAAATTCTACAATTATAAATAACCAGATCTATTGAAGAAACTAGTCCAAAGTTGATTGAGCTCGCAATGAACTATTCTATAAATAGTATGAACCTATTGTTTTTAATAATAAACACTGATAAAAAATAAATTTTGCAACAAAATTAGTTTAAAATTCGGGTTTTATGTTTAACATACAAGAAATGAACCTTAATTGATCATTGAAGTTTTCATTTTTAATATAATATTTAAT
>NW_004440082.1:47731-48798 GCF_000330505.1 Entamoeba invadens IP1
TTTATTTACTATTATTATAAATTATTAATTTTACCATATTAAATGCTACAATATTATTATAATTTAATTATAAATTTGATACTATTAATTGTAATATCAATAGATTTAACGAAACAACGCTTCAATATCGATAATTAGTTTTATCTCTTCAAAATGGCGGACCTTGAATGAACATTCTTCGATACAGCACTGTCTGTTTTTTTACTATATCTTTTTATGTGCTTTAGACTCATCAAAACAGTTTCTTTTAATAACATCGACATTTTCTGGAATAAAAATATGTTTAAATACAAGTAAATACTCAAAAGTACTATTTTCAAGTGTTTTATAATCCTGTCCCAATTTGTATATGTGACAGTTTTGGCAACTTGTAAAATAGTATTCTCCAATAAACGCGACGCTATCTGGGATTTCTACTGGCTCCAAACCGTTGCATCTGGCAAATGCATAAAACTCAAATAACACATTTTCCTTTGAAAAATAATATTTTTTTGGCCGTAGAAACATATTCAAATGAATTTGAACTTAATATCAAACACTATTTAGAATTTAAAATAATTTAAAATACATTTTCTTAAACAGCTCTCTTCTGTTTGTCTGATAACACAAGAGACGTTTTCAATGTCATGTTGTCGACTAATGTGCACACTGTATGATATATTTATCTTTTTGTATAAATTGAATTTTAAACAAAAAAATATGTTTCTTCATTTTTTTCATTATCCAAAACTGTTTGATAGATAACTTAAAACCATGATCTTAAAAAAGTTTATTTTCCATGTTGAATTTGTGCTTATTTTGTAAATGAAACCATGTTTAAATTCATATAAACGTTTATATGTGAGTTTATAATGAAACTGTCATCTTAATCATCACATTCACGAGGCTTGTATGAGTACTTGTGGATGTAATTTATTTTACTAATAGTGTCAACTTCATCACTCGAAAGATTGAGTGTTTTTCTTTTGTGGACGTATTGTAGAGTATTATTTGTGACTGAAACTGGATAAAAGTGAAAAAGTATTATAAAGTCGTGATATTTATGAAAGACCATATAAAGATCAGTA
>NW_004191929.1:0-1806 GCF_000330505.1 Entamoeba invadens IP1
AATTCATAATTGTAATATATGTATTATTTTTGTATATTGTAATTTTTGATAAAATGATTGCTAATTCAAGGATTTGTAAATAAATATCAATTTTTACATTACAAATATTAAAAATTTATCGTTTAACAATTTCCAAAACCTTCATTTTTCTATGTTTCATGTTAAGTCATTAAAACACAATTTGTTGTTCAAAATAGTTCGTTTAAAATATCAATAAATGTGAATACCTTTTAATTGAACAATAATTCACATTAAAAACGTTAAAATGATAATATATTGATGTTATATCGTTGTATCAAGCTCTGTCACTTGTTTATACGATATTTTATAATAAAATGTTTAACAATAATAATTTAGTTACATCAAATATTCTAACAATCAATTTATTTAATATGAATAGCAAAAACAACAAATAGTGATAACAATCAAACATTGTTATTGACTATTCGATTTTTTATTGTTGGTGTTACAATTGATAAATATGATAAACATGTTATAATCAATAATTTAAATGACATAATAAATGATTATGAATGGTGTACTATTACGATATTATATATAATAATACAAATTTTCAGTACAATGTGCTTTTTCTTTTTTCTTTTATCTTCATAATTCTATATTTAGATGATGAAAAATGCACATTTTATTTATAGATGATGATTTTGTATAATAGATTATTTACGATTGAATATACTATTTCAAAATTTTCATGTTTTTTTCTTAAAAAAAAATTAAAGAAAAATAGCGGAGAATTTTTATTGTTGTGTTAATTGTAACTAACTAGCTACGGAGACGTATCCAAGGTCTTCGAAAGATCAACGGAAACACTTTGCCATCAATCAATACAAATTCCCCGTTCACACAATTCAATTGCGGTTTTTATATATATTTGTAAAAATAATTATTTAAATTTTTTTATTATTAAAATAAGAAATAATCTTTCGATTGCAAAATAATATATATAATGTAATTGTATATACTATATATAATTAATTTTATAAATAAAAATATGTTTGTTTCTTTATTAGTAAAATATATAGTTATTATTAAAAATCAACATCGTGTATAGTAAAATTATTTATTTTCTTTGTTATATTTTTTAAATCCTCACCATATAAATAGAGTTCAAAATTCACTGTGATATTTATTATCATAGTGATTTTCACACTTCATGATGATTTTTCAAATTCACTGTGATCGCCTTAAGTATAAAATATAACAAATTTTTTTAGTTTTGTTTTTTTAATATTTTTGTTTATAATGACAGTAACAACTGTATGGTAAATATTCAAACACATAAAAAAAGATCACAACACTCAATTATAAACACAAATGCTTTATTATGTTTTATTTAAATTATTTTTAATTATTTTTGTCCAAAAAGAATAAAATTTGTTTAACTGGCTGATTTTTTTGTAAAAAATAAATTAGATTCGGACCTAACCCCGGGTAAAATAATACGTATGATTAATTTTTAATTTCCTAATAATTTATTTTTGTTATTTACGGTTTATTTCATGTTGTTTTTATATTGTATTTTAATTATAAAAACAATCTTAATTAACCAAAAAACTGAGATTGAACCTTTTTTATTTAACAACTTTTCAAAGAAGAAAAAAGAAAATGCGTGTGGTTTTTTCTCCAGGTGTGAATTTCTTGCCTCACTTTATAATAATAACTAATAAATTATTTACATTGGTTTTTATCATTGTATGTAAATTTCATTTTACAACACAATTAAATAATAATTTTCGAGAAACATTTGTTTTGGAAACTACTACTATATATTATATTATAAAGATA
>NW_004191928.1:0-1264 GCF_000330505.1 Entamoeba invadens IP1
TGTTAAATATAGCTTTTCAATGAATTTGTATTATTTAAAATAACATTTTTATCTTGGTTGTAAATATATTTAATCACAGAAAAATCAACCTTTGTACCATACAAGTCGTAATCACTTGTATAGTAATTGACGTTGTAAAATGTGTACCCAAACGCTTTCATTTGAAGATAAAACGCGTAACTGACAGCAACTGTTTTGAAAAATAATTTTTTGAATTGTTCAATGTTATGCATGTTTGAATTGTCTGATTTGTTTAAACAGCTACAGAATGATATTTTAGTGAGTTTGTTACACTCATCAAATATTAAACTTTCAAATTTTTTGATTGTTGTAGGAAATACAATTTCACACAAATTTTTGTATTTTTTAAAAAATGTATAACATATTTTTGTGACACTTGATGGGACTTCTATTCTTGTACTATTAAGGGGAAACTCGACGTTATAATTCAGTTTTGTTGTATTTGGTGTAACATTGTGGATATTTTCTTGGTCTTCAGTTTCTTTTCCAATATCAAAAGTGCGTCCATCTTCAAATACAATCGAATTCAAATTGGTGCATCCAGCAACAACACGTTTTCCAATTTTTGTAACACTTTTTGGGATATAAAGCGACGTCAAACTCATTGAATCCGAAAAGGCTTCTGTTCCAATTTCACGCACATTTGGTGGCACGACAAACTCTTCAAGTTTTGACCTTGAAAAGCAACACTTTGGAATTTTTGTGACAGTGGATGGTATTTGTATTCTATTTGCGTTGTTCACATAAAAATTAGATTCATTTAACAAAAAGGCATTCTCAGAGATCAAAAGCTTTTCAATTGGATTATTGAAGTTGTAACATCCGATGTCTGCTTTAACAATAGTAGTAGGAATGTACACTCTTGGGTGTTCACTCAAATAATTAGAATCGTTGTCAAACATGTCCAAATCCCCAAGATGAACGTAATCAGCGTGGTTAGAAACATCACATAATGTGTCACAAAAGTTGTCAAATTTAAACACTTTCTCAACAATTTCTTCGCTTTTCATTACATTCAAAACTTTAATTCCAAGCCTCATAAATATTTTCTTTTCACTTTCAGTTGCAGTGTACACGTGTTTCATATAAGAAAATGGAACATCTAATTTGGTTAGTGAAGTGCATTGTTCAAAACAGCCGCCATCTTCAAAGATAACATTGTCATTAAAAACAAGTTCTTTCAATTGTTCACATTTCTCAAATGCAAAACTTCCAACTTTTCGAACTTTTTGTGAACGTCAAA
>NW_004191927.1:0-1283 GCF_000330505.1 Entamoeba invadens IP1
AAAATATTTTTTTTATTATATCTTCTTTATTATCATTGATATTTTTATATACAATTTTATATTCATTATATTCAATGGGGATAAAAATCCCATTGAAAAAATTCTCTTCTTTTCTATTCCACAAATGAAGTGTCTCAATCTTTGGAAAGTACCTAATTGTTGTGTAATTTAACGGAATCGGGTTGAAGTGAAACTTCTCCATATTACCACCAAACTTCTTGCATACCAACTCCAAGTTAATTAAGTCTTTAATGTTCTTCAAATACTTCGAGACTATCATGATGTGATAACCAGAAAGTCCACACATTTTGATATTTTCAGTTTTTTGGTCTTTAAATAATTTAAAATCAAAACATTTTAAATAAATTATAGATTAATATATAATTCACCAATACAAGTTATGAGATTATTATCGTAAAAATACCGATTATTTATAACATTTTATTAATTTAAATATTAATACATTATTTTAGTGCTAAAAACAATTAAAAATACGTCATTAAAATAATATTTAATGTATTTGAAAATAAAAATATTTCGTTAAAATTGTTATTCTTTATTTGGAGTATTAAATTAAAAAAATACTATTCAATAAATAAATAAAAAATGCAAACAAAACCACAACAAATTTGTTTTATTGTCGAATTAAACAGTCTTTTTTACCATCGATTGTTGAACTTGGTTTTAATAATCCAGCTGTTGTGAAATGTTTGGGGCAGCAAAAAGTAAAATGTTGTTTCTTCGAACTTGCAGAGTCATTGCACTTGATATGGGTGCGCCGATTGCTGATGGCAGTACAAAGGACTGTTTGAGGAGTGACTTAATGCTGTTTCTAATGAAGTGAAAGAGTCGAAAATTTAAATTAAACTGTTTATAGATAAAAGCCACACTGTCTTGTATGCCAGTGCATTAGGAGCAAGCCCTTATGGACTGACAGTCGCGGAAATGCTTTTGTTGCAGCTTCGTCGCTGTCAAAGAGATACATCAATGCGAACTTCTTGCCAACCAATGCAATCAATTTGGTTGACGGTGTCAGCAACACTCTTCACATAGAAGAACTCACGGCCAGAGGAAATCAAAAACTTGGAAACAAAAGACACGCAATTGACACAAGAGAAGATGGCAGAGAGAGCTGAACCAGACAACAAGAGATCTTGAGGTTGCGCAGAATTGAAAAACCAACAAAAGAGACATCAATGTTGCTACTTATGACTTATAATTAATAGTATATGGAGAGCAAACGGGCAGGCATTTTAATAAGCCAAATGACACCGAACAAAAAG
>NW_004191927.1:1383-13621 GCF_000330505.1 Entamoeba invadens IP1
TGGAAGATCTGACTGATTCCAATCCTTTTATAATCATATATTGTATCAAACCATACCAACTCTGTTGGTTTTATGTTTCCAACCAATTTAATAAAAGAACTGTGAAAACTTTCACAAAAGTTGTTTGTTCTTGTTGTTTCTTTATACTGGTTTCACACAACAATGGGATATTGTCCGTTGATCCAAGTATCTTCAAAGTATACGAACAGTTTTATTAGGTCATTATCATTTGATGTTACGATTTTTGTTTTGAGTTGATTAAACACTGATATAACTTCATCAGCTGGAAAAAAGCCAAACATTAGAGCGTTTTCAATTGTTCTATAAATATACTCTCATATAATCTACTTTTCATGTAATTTTATGCAATTTATTTCCACAAACATTGTCCATAATAAAAATAATAACCTTTAATAGTCATTTTTGTTAAAGTGTTCAAAACCACAAAAATTATAACTTCATATTCTATCATTTTTATTGTATTATTGCCAAATAATTCAATACCATTATCTATTTCAAAATAAATAATCATTTTAACATGTCAGTGTATGTTTCTTTGTTTTTACTTTTCAATAAACAATGAAATAGTTAAAAAAAATTTTCAAATTTTTCAGTTGTATGTGTACAGTATAAGTTTGGTAATAACCATAAGGATTTGACTTGAATGTGCCGTACATCAAATGGTTATCTATATATTATTTTTTAATTGTAAAAATTTCTTTTTATTACAAAAAACTGAACAATTTGAAGTTGAACCTACAAAATAGTTGATATAATTAGAGTGTTCAGTTATTGAAAATTGGGTTTTGTTTTCTTGTTTTTTTCTGTATATTTTCATTACCAAAGACATTCTGAAAGGGTATTTGAAATAGTCAAAAGTTATCACAGCTTTTCCAGGAGTTGTTGTTTTGAAGTTTTTTCATCAACACATTTTATTTCTTTAATACTGTTTAATTTATCACAAAGTTTGGGATGTGTGTGGTTGTGTTGATCCGTTGTATGATACCTAAACTGTTTATATTTCAATATACATCTTTTTCTATTGTTTTAGTAATAAAAATTAAGCATTTGCAACAGTTACAATACTGTGAACACTTATAAATATTTGAAATACCTCCAGAACGATAGAAAGAATGATCCCAATAACATGGAGTGAATGATTTTTACTACTTGTGATTGTTGTAATATCTTCCGAAAATTAAAATCGTTCACTTCTGAGTTTTTGAAGATTAATTGCAGATACTTGAGTTTCAACTTTTTTGTCAGATTCATTAGATAATTGTACTGGACGAAATGTAGTTGAAGTGTTATTAATAGAAGGGATAAAATTTTGAAAACTTGGGTGTGAATAATTTTGAGTACAACTTGTGGGCAAACGACAACACATATTATAAAAAGGAACAAATAAAGGAGTGTTACAATTAAAAAAGCTCGGATTGTGTTTAATATGCATATAAAAATTGACTGTAGCATCGAAACTGTCTGTAATTAATTTGAAAAGGCATATTGTTAATTCGTAAAATCCCGAAGGTGTATTATTTGTGTTACTCATAAATGGTAATTATGGATATTTTTTTAATAAACTATATAATTTGAACCAAATAATAAATTAAAAGTTGTTTAAAATTGTTTTCGGCATAATAAAAAGTTGTGTATAAAAATATTATACTAAGAATGTTATTAGCATTTCAAATTATTTGAGTTCAAAAAACAAAATTTCATTGTATATATAGAAACTATCAGAGCCAAAATTCCACATAATTCAACCAAATCCTTACAATTTTAAATTAAAAATGTGACAATTAAAAATCGAATATTAAAAATACTTTTGGTTCGAGCCAAAAATTTTGAGCAAAAAGGACGGTCATTTTGATATATTTCAAATTTGCTTTCTTTTATATTTGCCAAATCATCATTTTCAATTAAAAAACTTCAAGTTGTCGCAATTGACTGTTTATGAGGTAGCAAAACCACAACAACAAAACCTTGTTATGTATCCGAAACGTCAATTTTATTAACGTGAATATAAAAAAAATCAACCATTGTTTGGTTTTACAAATATTGTTAATTATTTTTTTATTTTTTAATTAATGTTTTTGAAATAATCCAAAATGTTATTTATTTATAATAATAAATATTCTCTTGAACTATAATTTGCTAAGCTGACTTATTTTCCACTAACTTTTTATTAATTTGGTTGTAATTTTTGTTCTGTTTTGCCTATAAGTTTTTTATATAAAAAATAAATGAACAAAACGATTACTTGATGTAAAAAAATAATTGTATTATGATAATTGTTATTTATTTGTTTTTATCTATTTTTCAGGAAAATCACCTAATAATAATTCAAAATTGTTTGATTTTGAATTAATTATTAACAGTTTTGGGACAAAATTTTGAAAAACTGTTAAAAAGAGCAGCATTGGGTTGTTAACTAGTTATAACAATTTTGTTTTTTATAAAACCTTTAACCACAATTATTATCAAAAAGTTTCTTTTTTCATAATTTATTATGCAATCAAAAATCAAATCCTGTTTTTAACTTAGTTAAAAAGAGTCCTGTGTCAAGTGATTGTTCATCTTTCTGAATTTTAGTTGTTAAAATAACAACCAAAGAACAAAAATTGGGACCGACTCATTTCACCACCTCAATAAATAAAAATATCTATTTAAATATAATGAAAATCATTAGTAAATGCTCAATGTCAGTTTATAATAACAATATAATAAATTATTTGTTTTTGTTTTTCGAATGAACTTACGAATTACTTATAATTTTTTATATTTACAAACCACAATCTAATCACCAAGTTGCAAATTATTTCTTAATCATTGAACACGTTTGTTTATTGTGACCATATTGTTGACATTTTCCACATTGTGTTGTTTTTTTTTGTTCTACATTACATAATGTTGGGTTTTTGAATCGACCTTTATTTTTAACCATTTTTACAAGTCTTCTTAGTGAAGGTCCTATCTATTTTTGTCTCATTAAATTTATTAAGTTTTCTCCAAACCGAAGAACGCTTCTTCTTATCGAGCTCTCTTTACAAATTGGTAAATCAATTGGTTCTTATGTAACCAATATAACAATAGTTTCGATTTGAGTTGTGGCTGTGTGTGCATACAATGTTTTTTGTGTAGATTATTTACTAATTACTATATCCAAGTTTACTAACTCCTCTTCCTTCCTTTTGTTTATTCTACATTTTCTACCAAATTCCAGAACTCGGTTAAGCGATCCGAATTTGCTTTTAAAATAGGCTCTATTTCCTCGAGATTGTATTGAATTTCACCACATGTTTTTGAATAGACAAATTCGTTTCTTCTCTAGTCTTTTTTGTGTGGGTAACCTTTTTAAACTCACTTGAAAAAAAACACTTCTTTCCCAAAGCAAAGTTGAGATAATGGGAATTTGGTAAATTCTATGCAATTTTTGATAATGTGTATACACGGGTAATGAAACAAAATAAACAATTTACAAGTGCATGAAATAAAGGTACATTTATTTTAAGTAAATTTTATTATTTTCCAATATGAGTATATGACATAAATTGTTTACTACATCAGAACTTATGTTAAATAAAATGTCACGTGGAATAATGTATTGTGCTATTTCAATATTGAAAAATGTTTCTTTATGAGAGTTCAAATTAATTTTTCTTGCATCGTTGATCACTGTTTTGGCAAACTCAACGAGTACACAAACCACATTTCCCGGTTTCTGTTTATAAGATCAGAAGTAGCATTTGATCCTATTGGTCGTTTGAGAATTGGTATACACAAGAACGTGAGATGGCAACAACAAGTTTTTTATTTAATTAGGTTTTACAATACTCTGATTTTGTTTTTTCTTGGATCTTTGAGTTCAATCAGAGTTTCCAAAAATAATCTCAGCATCCGAAGTTAAACAATCTCCCATTTATATATCACCATCTTTTATACAATCATTATTTCTTTCAATTATTATGAGCTAGGTTCATACCTCGAATGCTTTATTGATTCTGAAATGAAGTCTTTTTCGTTAAAACACCAGCAATCATTTCTTCGAAAAGTTTTAAAATAACTGAGTTGTTCCCAAATGCTACATGTAGATTTCTTCTGATGTGTCGAATACAATGAAACAATTTAATACAGGGAAATATAGAAAGAAGAGCATTCTTTTGAGCAAGACATCTATCACAAAATGCACACTCCATTATCACTCGTTGTTAGGTAAAAAAGAAATAATTTTTCAAAGCTTATTGTTGTGCGATTTCTTAAAAGTGCAAAAATAGATATGAGTCTTTCCATTGTTATCTCCACAGACTCCAACAACCAAAGGAAAATTAAAGTGATTTGTGAGTGCAATGTAGTCAATAAATATCGGAGTTTCAAGTGGTTTGGAATATTTGACATTGAGATAATAACAGGCATCAAATTGTCCTCTTGTGTTTTGATTACATGAGTTATAAAATCTTTCAAATCAACACAATAAGACAACGAAGTCTTGCGTGATTAGCCGTTCTTGAATCATACTCATTTTGTAACATACACTTTATTCTTTTTGAATTAACAGTAATCTTATATGATGAAGCTATTTGAGCTGACTTAGACCTGTGCATACCAAAACTTACATCTTTTCAATTATCTCAAAATCAAAAGGGTAATAATCACGTGCTGGTAAAACATCGAATGAGTGGTTGTGTTGGATTGTTGTAGAAATTGATTCAATGCTTTTTCTATCTTTCGAAATGTGAATATTCATTTGACAAGTGCATCTATTAACCCTTCGAGGACTGAAAAAAAATATCAGAAAATAGTTTCACTATTCCAAAAATGAAAATAATGGCGACTTTTCATGAACAATTTAGAATGATTTTTGACTAATTTGATAAAATAGTTCAACTCAAATTCAAACTTTTGAATTATTTATAAAACATTTCATCATTCATAAACTAAAATTAATTGGTTTTTGTTAAAGATTCGTCCTTCAATCAATAAAATATACAATTTAACAAATTAATATTAGTAATATAAATAACACGAAAATAAACTATTTTTATAAACAAATAAAATTGTAAATGAAAATTGATTAAATAATATTATCAGATATTCAAGTTTACTAAAAATACAACATAAAAAGGCATAAAACGTGTGCAAAATCGTGGGTTCGATTTAACCAATAAGATTGGTTCAAACCAAAATAAAAAAACATAACAAAAATATAGTTGTCGAAATAAAAAATGGATTCCACTCAAAGTAAAAATACACAGAAAACGAAATAACAAAATAATATTACGATAAAAACCCGTTATTTATTATTATTTGTGTTTGTTAATTCACTAACATAATAATAACATAAAAATAATTATCTTATATGGTAAAACAACACTATAAAACATCAATTTAAGTCGAGAAAAATAGCAGTTTTGGATACATTATACAATGCTTGACAAAATAATAATAAATTGTATAGTAATTTTAATTATAAATAAACTTTAAAAAATAAGCTTGTGAATAATATAACTGATAGTAAATTATTAATTATTTTATAATTGATTATAACAATAATTATTAAAAGTAAACCAAATGAACACCAAAACAAATATAATTAAATTGAGCCAAGTAAAAACAGCCTTCTCGTGCTTATTCGTTTATCATCTACAACCACCTCCATTTTAAGTTATTAGTTTGATGCCTGGGTACATTGATTTTCCATTTGAAAAGACGTTGTTTTCATACAACTAGTTTCTGATATCAACATTACACTTCGTGATTGAGTTGTAAGTGGTCTCTTGGATATATGATGCTTCTATAATAAGGAATGATGGCTGGAATAGTGCTTCTTGTCATCTGAATCTCTCGAGCCAATAAGAGATTTTTTTGTTGGGCAGCAAATGATGTTGTTTTGTGCGAGACTTTAATTAGTACTTTTAATTAATTCTAATTATTTAATTGTTTTGAAATCAATAACTAAAAACACCATAAAGCCTTTTTGTTTTATCCGTTTTAATAATTGTTACTTATTAAAAATAACTATAAATGTCTTGCGTTAAGAAAAGTTTTGAACAAAACGGGGTAACTTTACTGTATTTATTTTTAAATTTTTTTAAACATAACTTCTATTTAAAAACAAAACAAAAACAAAAACAATCGAATTAACAATACAGAGGAAATTATTTCATATTTTTAACTTTAACTCTTAATAATATTATAAATAACAATTATTTGTATGTTTTTTATTGATCTCTTGTCGTGGAATCACAAAATGTTGTCAATTATAAATAATCTATATTTTTTTGGTTTTAATACAAAAATTATTTTAATATTTTTGTTTTTGGTTTGTATATATAACATTATTTTAAAATTCTTGTTATTTGAAATTAATTTATTTTATAAAAATTATTATATTATTATTTTAGACTTTATATTATAATTGAAAAAATAATATTAGAAATATAGTTAGTAGTCAATTCTATGATCATAGTAATTTAAATTTGCTTATATGTAACAACAAGATCAAGTATGCGCACGTGATCATTTTATTGACTATACACAAAATTTAAGTGTTTCGGTCTATATAATTTAAATGCTTATTTGAACTATATATTTCAGTCAAAGCGTGATTGGGGGAATAGGAAAACTCGCCCCTATACAAACTCGCCCCCCGAGAATTCACCCCTGTAATTTCACAAAATTTCAACACAAGTTCAACAAAATTTCAACCACGGTCTTCAGTTTTAGGGGGACCGAACACATAGGTTTGGGGTTTATTTTCTCAAAATCGTCGAGAAAACAAAAGAAAAATAAAAACAAGAGACAAAAGAAAAATAACAATTTTAATGTTTTTCTTTTTCATAACACAATTTTTTTTGGTTTAGTATAAAAGTGAGCAAAGCAAAATGTCGATTCTCTGATAACATAATATTGAGGAAAAAAATGTTATTTGTATGAAAACTAAAAATAAAAAACAACAAAATTGATGAAGGGAATCAGGGTAGTGTTGAAAAAATAGAATTGAAACATTTATTATAATAAGATCATTCGACTTAAAATTTGAGGAAAAACACAACAAATTCAAATTGTGAATAAAGTTGAAACAAAGATAGTTTAAAAATATTAAAATAAATGGAATTGATTACTATAACTTTTATTGTTTTATTGTTATAAGTTCATTTTATTTAACACAAATCGAATTTATTATTATTGATTAACATATTATAATTATTATAATTTTGAAAACAATTGAAACCAAACCCACCATAAGCACAATTCAATTACTTTTTATTATTTTTTCATCCTTTTGAATTGAATCACCATTGATTTTCAAAAATTATGGGTTTATATATTATTTAACTATAATAAAACAATAAAAATAATAGACTATGATATATCAAATTATATTAAAGTCCAAATCATATTAATTTAAATATAAATGTGTATTTGTTAATCCAAAAATGCATTTATTGTTACATTTCAACTTTATTGAAACAAACAATTACCGTTTTTGTGTATTGTGTGGCATTGCTTGGTAATTGATTATTCCCGATTTTATATTTAAAAAAATACCATATTGTTTTATATCCTATTGGGCCCGATAAACAAAACAAAAGATTAATGATCCTAATAACTATTTTTCACTCCATTAAGAAGTTACATAAAATGCGCTCATATAATGTCATTATTTTTGTAAAACATTTTTTCACAAAAATAATTGTATAAATTATTTTCCAAAAATGTTTGATAGATGGTTTTCTTCTTTACATTTCACAAGACAATATCAACATTTCCGACTTTCTGGGACAATAAACAAAAACACCAACTCAAAAATGTAATAAATATTAAAAAGCGTTTAATTTACCAAAGATTATTTTGAAAAAAGCACATTTATTTCTAATCGTGATGTTGTGACAAAACTAAATATTAATCACCATATTATGTCTGTTTTGAATTCATTGATTGTTTCTCATTTGTCATTGATCAAATCCCAAAATATTAGTATAATCATGGCCAAATCAAACAAAATGTTGTATAGTATATTTACTAAAAATTAAAGTATTAAATTTCACTTTAAAAAATGGTAATTTTTTATAGGTTTTGTCCATTCTCTCGTTTTTCCCATTGAAAAATGTAAATTTTTTAATTATTTACCAAATTATCATTTTGCCTCAAATTGCTTGTTATTTTGCCATTTCTTTTATTCGTTTACAATTTTCCATAATCTTTATACTCTTTTTTTCTTGTTTTCCCCGAAAAAATAGAGAAAAAAGTAATTATAATCAATTTCTTACTAATAATTATTAAGAAATAAACCAAGTTTTATCGTATTTTGGAAAACCTAAGTGTTCGACCTCCCCCCCATTTCTGGAGACCGTGTTTCAACAACAAAATTTTGTATACAATAAATAAAATATCTATATATACTATTATTTATATTAAAAGAATATAATAATTATTTATTATAAATAAAAACATGTGGTGTTTAAAATGAAATTTATATTAAAAATAAACAAACAACAAATGATCATTTTATTCATGTTTTATATTATATAATATTTTTATATAAAAACATTTTTTATATTAAATGACATAAAACATCAATTAAATAATGTTTTTATTGTTAATTAAATATGATTATATTATATAATTTAAAACCATTATGACTATTAAAACCTAGTAATTATTATGGGGGTTAAAATAAAAAACCATTCATTTAAACAATGGAATTTCATGAAAATCCATCATCAAATTAACCTTCTCCTCCACATTTTGTTATATTACAATCTGAAAGAGGCGAAGAAATGCCTTATGTTGACGGTTATAAATTTTCTCCAAAAGATCACGCTACCGGGTCTTTTCGTTGTAGAGTATGTGGAAAACCAATTTGGTGTCATCGAGATGAATATGATCATTTAGACAATTTTGAATTTCGTGGTAAAAAAGAACATGGACATGAAACTTCTGATTATTTTGATGATTACTACACATGATTGCTTAGAGATTCTCCAAAAAGCAATTCCTCGACATATAAAACAACTTCAGAAATAGTCGCTGAAAACTATGTTTTGGGTTCGACCAAACGATTTTCAATGGGAAAAAGGTTTGTGAAATTAAATAAACAAATTGCTCCGAATCCAACATCAACCAATCAAATTGTATTTACAGATGAAGAAAAAGAATTGATATTATATAGTGATAAAGAAATGAAAATTTTTGGGAAAAAAAGAATATTTTACTTTTATTTGCCAATCAATGATACTTTTCATTGATGGCACTTTCAAAACGTGTCCAAGTTTGTTATTTAATTGTATTTAAAAATAATTCAGATGATATTACATTTTGTTTAACAATCAACTTCTATTATTATTTATATAATTGATTATGATGTTGTTGTTTATTACAATTTATTAAACAATTTTAATATTAAACATAAAATAATATATATTGTAAAAATAAAATATATGTTATTTTTAATTTATTATATAATATTGTATAATGTAAAAATTGTTGTATATTGTATATTGTAAAATATGATAATAGTATAATATATTATTATTGTGATTAAAATAAAATTATAAAATATACAAACTGTAGTTCAAAAGTCTGTACAGCAGTATTTTTAAAACTTCATAAAGTCCTGTTTTTTATTTTTTATTTTTCCTAAAAAACAAAAAATCGAAAGTATAGGGGTCATATAAATTGGTTGTTTTCCATCAATTAGTTGAAGATTTTGGTAGAACTTCGATTCGAACAAAGTGTAAAACATTTTTAATAAAAGTTGTGTTATTTGTTAAATTATGAAACCCTGATATTAAGTATATTTTGCTCACTTTTTGGAACAGAGAAATAACTAAAAAGACAAAAGGATAATTTATGATTTGAATTTTGACCAATAAAACAAGAAAAAATTTCAACAATTTATTTTGAACTTTATTGTAGTAAAATATAAAATGCGAAAAAAAACAGTTAATTGAAATGACCCGTCATGTTTTGACGGGTTTAGTTATTATTTTTATCCATTTTTTAAGTTTTGAAAGGTAAAAAACGACTCTTAATTTTGGACTTTAACATGAATGTTCATGATGTATCTCTGATCCACTACATTAAAAACAAAAATTGTAAAATATAGCTTTATCACATTAACATGATGCTCAATTTTAAACTTGTGATTTTCAAAGTTAATTTTAAAATGATCAAACTGGGTTTGGCTAGAGACGAAAAACGAAATCTTGTTAAAATAAATAATAATAGACAAATCAAAATATTGGATATTGAAAACATAACAGTTAATTGGGCAATTATATTTGCATGCTCAATTCTTTTACTCATTGCCATACTGAGCAGTTATAACCATTAAAAAACGAATGATTAAAAAGTTAAATTTGACAATTTTTATTTTTAAAAATAATAATTTGATTATAGTTGATAATAATTAATTTTTACTATTATTTGAATAAATAACTGGATAAAAACTATATTCTTGATAATTTCAGACAATCAACAATAGATATACATATTGCCCAAATGAGTTATGTAACTTTTATGTGGAATAATCATATCTTTAATGTTATATGAATACAAATTGATAAATTAATTTCACGCCAAAAACGTCTAGAACGTTTTTTAATGGTATTGATCACTTTAAAATGGCAGATAAACACATAATTGACATGATTTGGACATTGTATCGTGTAATGAGTCTAAACTATTCATTTTTGTTGTTCATAACAAACAAAACAAAAATAATACAGCATATATAAATATACCAGTTAATATAATTTATTTGTAGTTTTCGACCATGCATACTGTTTAAAAACAAATGATAATAAAAAATACAATCATATTTGAATAAAATAACCATTAAATAATTATAATTATATAATAAAAATATATTCTATGTTTAAGTTTAAACATTCTTACCAAATATAACACAGTTAATGAGTGAGAAGAAGCCTTATAAGTATGTTGAAAAGAAAGAAGGAAAGGGCATTCCCGCGATTGCATGTGATCACACCCGTCTGCTTTCTCGCCTTACGTTGTATCCATAGTATTTAGAACTCTTCATAAAATGCGAGGCAGAAGTAAATTGTTGTAACAGTCATTTCGACCAAATTAAACTTGTCATTGAAAGTCTGGGAGATGTTTCTTGGCGTCGGGGCTGGAGAGCGGATATAAAAAAGTTCTTTGGAGGTGTCAGGAACGTGGAAAAACAGATTCGAAAGGTCGAGAACAAGAAAGGAGGAAGACTCGTTGGACGCCCAAGTCTTTTGAAAAAGGAACAGAAAGAAGAAGTCCAAAAGTTTATAGAAACTTTTCAAAAGGCGAAACAGCCAGTGGAACCTCGAGATGTTAGAGATTTTGTCAACCTGAAGCTTATTAAAAAGGGTGAGAAATCGCTAACAACAAAGCAGATGTATGAAATTGTCAAGAAAATTCCAGAGCTTGGTGTTAAAAAAGGAGAGTTGATGGAGACACCCAGAACAATTGTGTCAAAAGAACTTATCATAGAATACCTCGGTGAGCTGAAAAAAGCAGTGGATGGGAAGCCGGCGGCGTTGGTTTATAACTTAGACGAGGTCGGGTTCGATCTTTTTGTTGATGCTCTTTCAAAGTCGGTATGTTTTTCTCATGCTTTCGGCGAGACAGTTTACACTCCAGTCGCTGGTTGTGGAGACAGGATTACCCTTTGGGTTGTATTCGAGCAGATGGGCACGCACTTGACCCCCTCATAATCACCAGCCGAGTGACTCTGGACCAAGAAGTACTGGCCATTTTGTCAACTCATGCCATAATAAAGACTCAGCCGAAGGGAATTATGAATTCCTTATTGTTTCAAGAATGGGTCGAGCGTGTTCTTGTTGTTGATGTCAAGGCGTCTTAGAAGGCTCTCCACACCAAAGCGCGAGCTGTCCTCATTATGGACGGTTTTAAAACCCATGACGCTGCAATTGAAATACTGAAGAAGAACGGCATCGATGTGTTGTACCTAAAACCACACACGTCGCATCTATGCCAACCACTGGATTTGTGTGTTTTTTCTGCCGTCAAGTCTCATTTGTCTAAAAATGAACTCCTCAAAATAGAATTTGAAAACTACATGAAAGAAAGTGGAAAACCAACAAACGAGTTGTTCGATGATCTTTTGAAAGTGAAGATTGAGTTTGCAGAATCGACAGTGGAAAAAAGAATCCTCTCAATCTACGATTCGTGGAAGGCAAAAGACCGTCTTGAAATAATAGTCAGTGCCTCAAGCAAT
>NW_004191927.1:13721-17593 GCF_000330505.1 Entamoeba invadens IP1
ACAGTATGACTGATTAAGGAAGTCGATTAAATGATTGTTTTTCTTAATGTTTTATTGTTATTCTATTTTTATTGTATTTAAATATAGATTATTTATATTTATCTATTATTATAAATAGTTCAAATTGTTTATATAATTAGAACGTTTTAATATTTTTGTACAGTTTCTCAAAAGTGCAGATTAGGTTTTTCCTTTTTTAATGGAAAGCAATATATCGTAATTATTCAATAAAAATTACATTTTTATGTTCTCGAAGTTCTACCAAAATCTTCAACTAATTGATGGAAAACAACCAATTTATATGACCCCTATACAGACTTAATTTTGAAAAAAATATCAATCCCGTTCAATTATTTTTGTACAATATCGGGAATTTATCGGAATATTAGCCAGCCTTTTCCAAAAACTCCGATCCCGTTATTTGATTTGACCACAACTCGATACTTCGCAACACAAACTCAACGTTGTTGGTCAAATCGCACAACTATATACACATTAGTAAATTGTGATGTTGTTGTTTGTGTCATTTTGTAACTAAATATCAGTTTCGTTAAACATTAATTTTAATTAAAAACAAACATGTTGTTTTTTTAACAAAAATAAATGAAATAACAAATTTAAAAGAAAAAATGAATACAGTCAAACCTTTCAATTCTGACACCTTTCAATTCGAACACCTTTTGATTCTGACATTTTTAATTATTTATTATTTATAAAAAATACTATTGTCAAAATTCAAAGGTCCAGTAATAAGTCGTTTTTTCTTGTTGTTCTGTTTTCTTGAAATGTCAAAATAAAAAGGTTTTCAATTTCTAAAAATGTTAAAATTGAGAGGTTTGACTGTAAAAGCATACATTAAATAATTTTGAATTCTGATATTCTTGTTTTTGTTTTGACAACACCATTAGTATATCGATATTACGCGATCATTTCAAGCTTGTAATTTATCTTATTTGGTATAAATGAAGGCTTGACTTCATATTTTAGGCATTAAATTCATCAGCTTTTTATGATATAAAGCACTTTTGGGATAATTTGTGTGTTTTTCTGAAACAAAAATCCAATTATTTTAAATTATATATGAAATTTTTAATGCTTAAAAATTCTTCAAATAAAAAAATATTTTTGAAGACTGTTTTTTTCTTTTTTTCTTGGAAAAAATAAGCGATATTTATTAAAAAACAATTCCCAAAAATAATAAACAAAATAAATGCAAAAATCGGGACACACCAGTACAGCCTTTTGAAAAACAGTTTACATCGCCGATATATTGTTTAAACTTTAAATCTAATTTAAATTGTTTTTAGTTTATTAATATTATTAACAATTTTTGAATAGTTTAAAAATAAATGATATTTTATTTTTCTACTGTATTCATAAGGTTTAAAAGAAATTGTAAATGGTGTTTGATAATTACTGGTATGTAGTGAAATAAATTCCAATATATTTATATGTAATAATATATTAAATTTAATTTTTAAAAAAAATAACAAGTTTCACTATTGTTTATGTTATACATTTTTTAATTTATTTTAAAAAATCGTTTTTCAAAAATAAATAAAGTTTCAGCTAAAAATATTTAATTGTATTTTTATCTAATAATAAAAATTTAAATATGTATGATATTTTTAGTATCATTTAAAAAATATCCATAAACTATATTAATTAGATATATAAGTTTTATTTTAAAGTTTGCTATTTTTAGAACAATTTTGATAAAATAAAAAACTTAGAGAGCGAGGAAATAGTCACATTGTAATTCTTTCTGTTTTTTTACTTAAAATAATTTATTATTTTTATTTATAAAACAAATTCAATAAAGCAAGTTTTTTGTTTGCTTTTGGAATAAAGTTGATTGAAATTTTACTGTTTTTTATGTTGATTGTAACTATTTATATCAAAAAAATCATTATATAAAAAGTGTTTTTAAATAGTTCATTTTAATAGTTTATTTATTATGATTTGATGTAATAGTTATATTCTGTTTCAATTTGAATTTAAAAAAAATCTTATTAATTGTTAATTACAAATTAAAAACACAGTTATTTCCTTTAATAACAAACAGCTTTTTAAAGTAAACTTTAGTTCAAAAGTTTGTACTGTTAAATTTTTATAACCATTAAAAAGTCATATTTTTATTTTTGTTTTTTCCTAAAAAACAAAAAATGAAAATCGAAAGTACAGACTTAATTTTAAAAAATACCAATACCGTTCATTGTTTGTACAAATACGGGAAAACATTTAAATATTAGCCAGACTTTTCCAAAAAAATCAGTTATTTGTTTTGACCACAACTCGATAGTACACAACACAAACTATCAGTTGTTGAATATAAAAGTTTCGATTCTTTTTTGTAAAGAAGAATAGACCAAGTAAAAAATTTCAAAAAAGTTTTAAAAATGAGCTTTATAACAAAGACCATAAATGCCTATTGACTACAATATTTGAATATAGAACTAAAAGAGCCACGCTTTCAAAAATCTTGGTCCTAGTAATCATAATAAAGTCCGAACACATGAATTATAATTCAGTTTGATTATTGTGTTTGTGTTCTTTTTTACAATATTTAAAAAAATGAAATTGTTTTATCGTTGGTTTAATGCTTTCAACTTGACGAAAGATTGTTAATGAAGTATCTTTAGACTATTTTATTACAAAAAGCTTTAAATTAATCAATTTCTTTCTTTGAATTGAAAATATTCAAATTAAAGCAAACCAGAATCTCTGATATGTTCAAACATATAATTATGTTAACTTGATGCTATATTTTCATTTTCTTGTGGTTCAAAAATCTTATAAATTATTCATAATAAAAATTATGTCTTGCTTGTGTTGAAAAGTGTTATTTATTTAATTTTATTTACTCATCAAGTTTTTTGTTTTTTATCCATGCCTCTGAAAAAATAATTATTTTGCACTAAAATATTTTTTTGGCAAATTAAAGTAAAACTCACCTCATGGTTACTTCTTTAAAGAGAACAATAGTAAAACGTCTAGTATTTTAACTATTAACAACTGGTTAATCATAATAGTATACAAAGTGAAACGAGAAACCCACATCTGGAGAAAAACCTGCACCCATTTTCCTTTTTCTTCTTTTACCCAAATTATTGTGTTTTTTACTTTCAGAACATGTAAAAAATAAAAAAGTCGGTCATTATAGTTTCTTTTTCTTCATTTTTAGTGTTTTTTATTCAAAAATAAAAAAATGATTCGAATTTGATTTGAAATAAACTATCAAAGAACAAAAATGGCCCGGATTTTTACGTAATTTCAGTGTATTATAACAGTGTTTCTTATTTGTGTTTATTCAAAAAAACAAATATACTATTATATAAACTATATATAGTTTAATAATTTAAACTATATTTTTAACTTGTAATAGTTTATCAATACCCAATTTCTAAAAATAGTTTAAATTCTGACAAGACAAATTCTATAATATAGTAATGTATAGTAAAAATATCTAGAGATTTGCTTTTTCTAGACAAATGTTTATTTTTTGATCAAAATATTTTCTTTTATATCTATAATACTCACGAGTCAAAATCAATTACGTTTTCGTGAAGATGCTATATTAAAGCTCAGTTGTGTTTATAATATCACCATTTTTTAAATAAGTTCAAAAACAATTAAAAAGTCAAGATATGTCTTTTTTTGACACATATCTTTTTTTATTAAGTTGTAAATAAAAACAAAAATTTTGATATGCAAACGATTGCACCAACAGTACTATAATGTGTCACTGCGTTATATCATACTGTTACATTATACAAACAAGTTACAGAATGTGTTTTTTATCATATCAATCATTAATAATTATAATAAAAAATTATTATATTTCTAATATTTGTTTTTTTACAAATTAAACA
>NW_004191927.1:17693-22437 GCF_000330505.1 Entamoeba invadens IP1
TTCATAATATAATAAATTATACAAATTTATTATGATAATATAATAATTATAACTATATAGTCGGATTCAAAAATCAGAATAAAAAAGCGTCTGATTTTCTTATCTTATTTTCAATTTATAAAAAACATTAAAAAACTTGTTTTATAAACAACTATAAAATGATTTATTTTTAATTGTTGTACACAAAAACTAAAGTACAGTTATAGTTAATAAAATCGATTTAAACGTATAGATAATTATTTATTTTCTAACATTCCAACAAACTTGATTCGAAAGAATCCACGAAGTTGTTAACAAAACGGATTAGTACTGAGTTTAACGCCTTTGTGTTTCATAGAATACGTCTTTTTGTTTTATCAAAAGGGTTAATATCAAACATTTTTTCACAATCCTTACATGTTTACATTGGTATTTAAATCTGGACTGCTGACTGGCCAGTCGTGAAGAAATTAAAAATATATTTTCTTCGAAGAACTTACGAGTTAATTTGGCATTCCAACAAGTAGCATGGTCTTGAACAAATTGATAAATTTACATTTTCTTTTACTTGATCCATCAGAAGATTGTCAATAACTATTTTGATAATTATTTGAGTTCATGTTAGTATGACATTTTATTAACCAACTCTTATAATTGATACCATTTATCAAAAGCCATCACACTTGCGAATTTATTCAGATAAAAAGAAATGTATTTTTTTCTTTACACCCCTCTTTTCTCCATATTGAACTGATTTTATTTGTACACCATTGTTTTTCCACAAATCATATCGCTGTTAATTTTAAATTTATTAATTTTAATATTCTATTAAATAATAAAAGATACGGTTTCATTACAATTACATTTAATGGTTTTTAATAATAAACTTTTAAATTACTAAGTATTTTTTTAACTTCAAAATTTAACATATTAACTTATAAGTGTTTTTGTTATTTATTTTCACACATTTTAATTATGACAATTTTGTTTTGAAAATAAGAAATAATAATCGGATTTTTTGTCTTCAAAAAACCTTCCGAATTATAAATAAGCTCGTGAAAAAAAAATATTCTTTGATAAATAATTTTTATTTAAGAGTAAATAAGGGATATCTTCGTCTTAACTTTTTTTGATCCAAAAATCGGATTATTTAAAAACTTGGGTATTTAATATTTAATTATTAGTGGAACATTTATCAGTCCGTTTTTTGAATTTGACTATATATCAACTAATGTTTAATTTAAGACAATGAATTTATGTATCATATAATGTAATAAATAATATATTATGAAATAGTACATTTTGTCAAAACAATAAAATAACATTTTCTTAAAACAAATATATACATTTATAAAAACTATATAATAAATTAATAACAACTAAATATTAATAGTAAAATAAAGTCACAAATAAACCTAAAAAACAATTAAACTATTAATAAATTTTAATTAATTTATAAATTAATAATTTAAATTCGTTTTGAACATAAATTTTTAAATAATATTAACAAAAAAAAAATAAAAATATAATAAAATTTATCATTTTGATATAATTAAATAATATAAAAATAAAAATTCAAATACAATAATGTTAAATAAATTCGAAATAGTATAATAAAAGAGAAATTAAAACCATTATTTAATTATTATTGTTACCATTATAACAATCATATTTTATTTATTATTTAGTTAATGTGAACATTTTTTGACATGTATTATATTATTTATTTAACTTGTATTTATATACATTTTATAACAAATTATATTTTTTATTTACAATTTTTAATTAATAATAATTGACATGAAGTAAAACAATTTTAACCAAACACATATTAAGAACACTATTATTATAACAGTGTTTTCATCTTGTTGTAAAATGAATTACTTTTTGGAAATAACATTATGGGATTTTATTTTTATTAATTATTAAAATTAATAATAACTTAACAATAAGATTGTAACTATAATTGTTATAATTAATTTGATTATAATTTTATAGTTTAATTGAATAATAATTTATTATAAAATAATTGTTGTTTTATTTAATCAAATATTAATAACATATTTATAAAATATTTTTTTAATCAATTTAACAATTAAAATTTAATCAATCATGCAACAAAAATTTGTTATTAATAATCCATTATAAACACAATAATCTTAGATGTATTATTTGTATGTAGTATTTTCGAGTACACATTTGCTTTATAAAATTGTTGACTAAAAACTGTTGATATATTTTTATAATAATATACACTTGTAATTGATATGTGATCATTTACAGCTTATATTCTTAAAGTTTATTCTTGATGCAAACAATCGCTTTACTCCTCTTTGTAAAGTAATATTATGGAATGACTGTCTAAAATAAATTTAAAATTTTGTATTAAATATATTGTTACAAAAAGGCACAATCTGAAAATAAACATTAACTGAATTACCAATAACATGAAACCAAAAATGAGACAATTTAGAAAAGTATTCTCAATATCATGCAAGCCCAATAAAATAGTTGGACATAAGATAATTTAATTCTGGGTGTTATTGTAAAAAATATTTATAATTATATAAAATATTAAAGGTAATTTCTTGACTGTTGGTTGCATTTTTTTTACTTTATTTTAAACATTCGAGTTGTTACTGGTTTTTTAAAAACTAATTTATTTAAAAGTGTGTTGTTGTTGATTAAACATAAAATGTTTTATTGTCTTTTAAAATCCAATAATATTCAATCAATAATGGTTTATTACCTTTTAGAAGTCCAAATATTCGGTCTATATAATACACTTATTTATACAGATATCCGCATTTTCAATAACTAAAATGGTTGTAAAAATTATTGACATTTTAAATTTTATTCGGATCTGACAGTTTTAGTTTGATGCCAAACTTTTAACAACAAAAAAGTTTGCAAGTTTAATATTGTTCTATTTTTTAAAACAGGCTGTTTTATGTTAATACACATACGATTAAAAATATATGCAGTTATAATCGAATCGCAAATAAATATTTTAATTGATCATTCATGTTTTATTTTGATTTATATTTTGATATCAGTAATATACATTTTGAATATTATGTATATTGTTTAACTTTTATTAAAAAGGCGTTTTCAATTATTCGTCTAACAAAATTATTAACACCATTAAAAGATTAAATTTATTTATAATAAATATACATATTTGTTAATACAAGTGTAATTGTAAAACTAAATTATTGATTGAATAATGATTGTTAATGACATTGTTATTTTCAATTATTGATTGTAATTTTATATATTTTAATTGACGTTTTGTTGAAACAAAGAAAAACCAAATATAAACCATTGTCATCTATTTCATTGTGTAACTAGTTAGATATACTCACTTTTCATTCAACAGCTTTTTGTTGATAATGATGTGCAAGCGATATATTATATCCAAATATTTTTTTAACAATCATTTTATTATTTTTCATATTACAACACAAAAAGTGAACAAGTATATTTTGATAATACCACAACTAGTATGATTAATTATAATGGAAGTATTAATTAATTAGTAATTATCAATAATTTGATAACAACAGTTGGTATATTGGGTTTTTACCGTTTATTACTACTCTTTTGTGTAAGAAAATGCCTAAAATATTAAAAATGTTAACTTTTTAGTGTGTAAAAATGTTACATTAAACAAAAAATTTGAAAGATAACACTAAAATTAAGAAAATATCACAGTCTACACCAACTTTAAGATTTAACTTGCGACTCACTCAAACGTGTACATAAAATATTTTAATCATTTTTAGTAGTCTAAGGATAAACATGAATTAAAAACTATAGTTATGTGTTTTTTGAAAACTTGTTTCAATATTATTTTCTGATATATTGTTAACGAAGTGGTAGCAAACAACAAATATGTATTGAAGTTGTAATTTATAGTGAATTTACAGACTTTTGTTCAAATGTCAAAACGTTTTTACAAAAAAAACAAGTTAAAATACATAAAAGTCACAATTTCGTGTTTATTGACTTCATTATATATGTAAAATATAAGCTGGTTTAAACGTTATAATAATATATCATTTATTGTACCTTATTTATATATTACTGTCCATATATTGAAAATTTATTTATTGTTGTGTTTTTGATGTTTAAACAAAGTAAAGTGTAAACTTCTATTGGTTTATGATTTGAAACATATATACTGTTAATGTTTTATATTGTTTAATTTAATGTTTTGGTTGATCCTTAAAATACAAAAGATGTCATGATCTTGTTTTTTATTGATGTCATAATTAACTAACTGTTTGTATTTTATAACAAATGTGTTAACATGTATTGTATTCCAGACAAATCAACAGCTTATATCGTCATTGTTTGGCACATTAATGATCAATGCTACTCATTTTACAATACATTTATTTTAACAATAAAATTCAGAATTAAATAAAAAATAATAAAACAACAAGTTTATACAGTAATAAGTATCAACATAATTATAAACATGTTGAAAGATAAATTGAAAAGTTTATAATATCAGTTTTTTAACATAAATGACTTTTCATTATAAGTAAAAAAAATTGTTAATTGTTATGCAATTTTTATTCTATGTTGTAAAATGATCATAACCTTCTATGTAGATAATGTGCATAATTCATTTTATTCAATTTTATGTTCATCATTTATAATAAATATATAATTCAATTACTAAAATATTTTATACGATAAGATTTCAATAAAAACATAATTGTTTAATTGTTAAATTATGTCTGTTTTATTGTAATTA
>NW_004191926.1:0-10162 GCF_000330505.1 Entamoeba invadens IP1
AACAAGTTCTATAATAAATTAATAATGAAATGATTAAATATTATAAAAGTCAAATAAACACAAGTGATAATTGTTAATTTTTTTTTATAATTAAAAAGTATTTTTTATTCTAATTAATATTTCGAATCACCTATATTTCATCTATAAAAACAAAATTAATCAATTATAATATATTTACATTTTTATAATTAATATTTTACTATTTTCAACATAACGAAAATAAAAATTTTTTGTTACTTGTGGTGTTTTAATTAATTTCATGTGTTTCCATATAAAATTTTGATACACTTTTTAGTTTAATTTAATAATAAAATTATAATTAAGTCGTGTTTTTCGTTGTTATTGTAAAAATCAACGAATTGAAAAAAATAATTTTATTTTCATTTTTTAAATGTTATAGTATTGATTAAATTTGCGATTTTTGTATCAAATTCGGGTATGAAATTAATTTTTCGTGTTTTATAAACCAAAATATTTCATGATTTTGAAATAAGGAAATTGTAGTGTAAGTAGAAAATTAAAAATCAAAAAATAAGACGCAAAAAATCGAAATAAGGGAAAATAATGATAAGTAAAACAGGTATAAATTTCGACAAAATATATTAATATCCCGAAAAACAAAAGAAAAAAATACTGTTTTAACGTGTCGGACTTTATGGCCCAAGTTTAAAAAGAAAAAGAAAGAATTGTGGTGTGACTTTCTCCCCACTCTTTAGTTATAATAATTATCAATATATATAAAAGCGATTTCGGCCGGGCTGCCTGCCATAACCGTAACATCTATTTTTGGTTTTCAATATAGTTAAATAGAAATAAAAACAACTATTTTATAGTTAATTTGTTACCGTTTTCAGTTGACAATGTTGAAAAATATGTGGAAAAACACAAAAAATGATAAAACAACTATATATTAAAGATATAATTTATAATAATTTATAGTAAATAATAAAAATATAAAAATAGACTCAAAATTAATGGAACAAAAAAATATGGCAGATGATTGTTTTTAAATTTTAGTTAAAAATCATAAGTAATGGATTAAATTGTTACATAAAGGACGCAAACATCATTAATTTGATGTTTGTGTTTTAAAAAGTAATATGAACATCATATTAACGTCGTTTGTAATCAAAAGGAAATACAAACATCATAAATATGATGTTTGTATAAATTTTTGTAAAATTAACAAAAAAATATTTTATAGTTTACAAATGATTAAAATGAAAATCTAATTTATATTTTTAGATAAGCCACTTTGCACCCGTATTAATCGTAGGAAAGAGTAACTAATAAAAATAATAAAAATTATAGTTTTTTTACATCCACTTTTTTAATTATGAAAAAAAGAGATTTTGATTATTATTATTAAATATAATTAACTAGAGAGACGGGACGAAGGTCGAGGAAATGGGTTAATTTACTTCTTTTGTAGTTTAGGGATGTCCTCCCGCTATAAAGGGCGTATTTTCAAAACTATATAAGGAATCATATTTTTACAATGAATTTACTATTATAAAAAATAATAATTTCCAAAAATAAATAAAAAAGTAAACAAACGCTATACTACAAGTAATTTTGGAATAAATAAATGGTTTTAAAAAAATAATCCAAATTAAAAATAATTTACGGAGTGACTCGAATATAAAATGAAAAAAATAAATGTTAAAACCAAAAAGTTATTATAAATTTATTTATTATTTTGTGTTTGTTTGTGATAAATATATTTTTGAAAATAATAATTTTTAATAGTAAATACATAGTAATATTATAACTCTATTCACAGTTTTGAAAACGCGGCGGACATGAAAATAATAGAAAGGATGCCCTTAATAGCGGGATGACGTCTTTAAACCACAAGGTACATCTTTTAACCCATTTTACCTATCCTTCGTCCCCATGTCAGTCGTTTATATTAATTAAATCAATTAATTTTAACAATTGTTATAATAAAGATCCATACAAACATGAGCGAGAACCATCTTTTTGATGTAAAAAAAATTTCCGACCGTGTGGTCGTCATTAAAAAAGATTTTGAAGGGGACAAGTGGTTCGATCCCTACCCCCGCCAAGGTAAAAAATTGTTCATTTTTAACTTACGAAGTGGATGGGCAGAGTTCATCAACAGATTCAAGTCACGCTCACTCACCTCATCCAAGGTAGAGTTAATGATGAACAAAGGGAAGCTCAATGTTGCATCGTTCAGTTTCCTTCCGTTTGTTGTGCTTCCATTTCTAGATGTAATATACCTGGACACAACAACGAAGACGATGAGATCGTTTAGAAAGAAAGGACCAACAACTTTTAAGGAATTGATGGAGCTGCGATCAGAGTACATAAGTAACCTACAACAGAATACCGAGGCCCCGCAAGGTCAGCCAATGAAGTATTCGCCTACCATTTCTCCCACGAATAAGGGTAGTGAAGTTAGTCAAGTGACGGTTTCATGTGGGGAGGTCCCGAAAGGTCAACCAAAAAGCCACACAACCTCAGCAACCGGAACTAAAGGTGTTGATAACCGGAAACTAAAATATACAAAATCAAAGCAAAGTCGATTGTCTCAAAAAGCCAGTAAAGCCAGGAATGAAAATTGGAGAGAAAAGTGCAAAAATCCCCCAAAAAACAGATGAAATTGCTCTTAAGAAATCGATTGATGAAAAGGAAATCATCATAATACCACACGATGATAATCCCAAACAACCTGATCAATACGAGAAATGCATCAACGACTTGAAAAAGATGCTAACTGACAGGTTAAATGGGGAAAGGGACATTTCACCTAAAGACATTTCACCAAATTCTTTCCAAAACTTTCTTTTTTTGTATTTTATCAATAAAATTTAAAAATATAAAACGAGAGTTAGTATTTGGTCATATTGTTTCAAAAAATTACACATTTTTATTTTTTTGTTCTGTCAGTTTTAACACTAACAATTTCAAACCAACTTATTTGACACTACATAAATTAAATTACCCAAAAATACAAAATTTAAAACAAGCTATTTCAAAACTAATTATTCAAACTAATAAATATTTTCATTTAATGAACACATAAGACTTTAAAAAAATATTTTTGAATTATAAATTAATTATATTGTTACAATGATAAATATGGATATAAATATTAATTATTCACATAATTGCAATTAATAATATAGTTAATTTAATATCTATTTTTAATCATATTTATAAAAATATTAAATCAATAAGAGTTAGTCGGAAAACGTTGTCCCGTCGCCAAAGTTGTCCTGGGCTTTTTGGTCAATGAAAATTGTATAATATCGGGATCATCTTCGAAATATAAAAAACTTCGTTTCAGTTTTTTCCCAAATTTTTCAACTTTTACCTTATTCCCGGGGTTTTAAACAAATATTTGTGTTTAAATTGATAAAAAGGACAACGTTGGCGACTGGGACAATGTTTTACAACAAACTCTATCACAATTTTTAATGTAAAACCAAATTCAATTATAAAAACTAATATTCAAACTGAAATCAAAGTCGGTTCATAAAAAATCTTATGAATAATATTTGAATATAACAAAGTTTATATTATCAATTTTATTTTATTTTAATATTTTATTTAATAAATTAAACTGTTTTTTTCAAAAAAGTTTATCACATTAAATACTTGATATTTAAATAATAATTAAATAAAAACTTTTGTATAAAGATGATTTAACAATTTTTAAATTATACAATTATATTGTTTACAAACAAGTTAAGGTAAAATGCATCAAACGAATAGTATATTTAATGTTTGATTATCACGTAATATGATACTTATTCTATTTGCATTTTATAAGCTATATTTTAAAAATCAATTAAAAACATGATTTATATTTTTTAATATTATTATTATTGCTTATCTTAAAATATTGTAAATATTTTAAGATATTTATTTTTAAAATTGAAACTTCAATGTTTTGAGATCAATAATGTTATTTTGAACAATTAAAAACTTCAGAAAGCTTTTAAACAATTTAATGAAATATTATATTTATCAATATATATTATAATAATTAATTACAGTCAAATATGCCTATTTGTTAAAAATGTGTGAATAGAAAGTTTGTTTAATATTATAAGTTTGTTCCAAGAAATAAATACCCGTTTTAATCAAACATAAATTTAAGATTCAAATACAAGATACTAAATTGTTTCATATCTTAATTATTAGTTGGTTTCAAATAAAAAACAAGTTCAAAAAACAATTTTACAATATAAAAAACTCTTCAAACTGTTTTTATTTATTCAATAATCAATAAAAACAAACAAATAATTTTGTTTGTATATTAAGATTCTATATTAATTATGTTTCAATTTAAATGTTATTATATTAAACAGTTATTATAAACACGAACATATATCAATACTCATTTAAGTTGCGATTTTCTTTAAATTCTCTGTCAATTTTTTGAATCAAAGAAAGATGCCGTTTTCTTTTTTTAACACTTGTTGTAATATGTTTATCACATTTAAATATATCATTTTGTTCTTCAATTTCCATTGCAACACCTTGAACACAACTCGAATAATGATCTGTTATTTCTTCTGATATATGATGACACGTTTCTTCTTCGTGTATTTCTAGCATCATTTCATCATTGTCCGATTTTTCTTCGTTTTCTGGAAAATCAAAAAATACTTCCATATTAAGTTTGTCAGTTGTTTGTATTGTCTTTTTTTAAAAATTCTTCCAAGTTAAGTTCTTCACAATAATAGTTGATAGTCAAATTTTTCAACAATTCGTTTACTTCATCTTGCTTTCTGTTTGTTGGTTTAAAGTATCCATTTAAAGCTTTGTGATAATTCTTTTTGGTTTCATCAATAATGCCTTCAATTGTCTCAACAAACTTCCAAAATGAAGGGTTGGATAAAGCTAATAATCTCGAAAGTGTTGAATGATAAACTTCACAGTCATTGTTGGTTCTCTTCTCTCTCATATATTGACACCAAAGTTCAATCGGATATAGTCCATACACCCACACTCTTTTAAAATATTCAAAAACCTTATTAAAATCAATTGTGTGGACGTAGAGTGCACCAACGAAATTTACAGCAAATTCAATATCACAAGGTTTTAGGTAACAAACGGCTTCTAACATCTTAATTGAAAATCTGAAATCTCCATCATTCAAATATTTTTCTTTCAACCCCAACGTGTTTATATACTTGTTTATTGCTTGACGTTGGTGAAACATACAACCATGGTGTTTAACTTTTTTAAATTCTTTTAGAACAGAAATAAGAGAATTTTCAAAATCGGTTATTACATCAATATCTCGTTCGAAACAAGTTGCATTGCAATTCTGTTCTTTTATTAATTTTTCAATTGCTGTGACAAGTTGTTTATAGATAATTTTGGTTTTTTTCTTCATCAAACAATGCAAAATGGGATATATTTGGCCATTTTTAATTGGCAGTGAATTGTATATAATTGATAAAATTGACGTGGACAACTTTGAAAAGTACCATCCATCATAACAGATGTGCACCTAGCAAGCATCATTAATTGTTCTGTATCCCCAAAAATGAAGATGTTTGAGTCACCACTTTTAAAAATAAGTTTTGATTCACCTACAGCTAAATCAATTTCTTCACATGTTTTCGGTTCTTTTTTTGTTGGTAAGTTTCGTTGAACATATTTTTCCAATGTTTCAGACTTCATACCTATTGAACTACGAGTATATTTTCTTATAAGAATTCTTCTTGGAGTTGATTTAGCTTGATTAGTCTTGAGATCTTTTCTTATAAAATTTATATAATTCTTTTTTAATAAATTTTGTTTTTCGTGTTTATGAACGTTATTTCTGCCATACAAAAAGGTACCATCTTTTTGTTTGTTAATAGTGACTTTACAACCTTTAACAGAACATCTAAAATTCATTCTCCTTTTATTTATTGGGTGAAATAAATATCCATCAACAACAGGTAACTCCTTATCTCTTTGACTATTGATACTCATCGTACTACACATAAATACAAAATAATTAAAAATTATTTATAGTCATAATTAAAGTCACAAAAATAATCAACAATTCAATTACATTTTAATAAAAAGTGACATAAAATTGTAATTTATTTAATTTAATTGTGTTTCAATTTTTATAATTATTATGGATTTTTATGTGTTTTTATTTGTGATAATAATTTTATAAAAACGTGAGTAAATTAAAATTGTTATGATTTTAATTAAGTGTAAATAACAATAAATATTTAATTATTTTTATATATTTAAATACTTTATGATGATGGTTGTGATTATTAGTTTAAATAATTAGTTTTGAAATAGCTTATATTAAATTTTGTATTTTTGGGTAATTTAATTTATGTGGTGTCAAATAAGTTGGTTTGAAATTGTTTGTGTTAAAACTGACAGAACAAAAAAATAAAAATGTGTAATTTTTTGAAACAATATGACCAAATACTAACTCTCGTTTTATATTTTTAAATTTTATTGATAAAATACAAAAAAAGAAAGTTTTGGAAAGAATTTGGTGAAATGTCTTTAGGTGAAATTTCCCCTAATCGGTTAAATGACTTCAACATGACACTCAAGGAAATCCAACAAACACAAACAACAATGGAACAAAAAATTGTTAACCTTGAGAAAACAGTAAAAAGCAAGCCCCACCAGAAAATAGATGATATAGTCACACAAGTCCTCAACTCGCCCAATTTTACAGATCATATCAAGGGTGTAGTAACAACACAAAACCACGACTTAAGAACCAGATTTGAAAAACATGAGTGTGGTGTGGACAAAAGACCAGATCGAATAGAAGACGATTTTTCTACAACAAAACTTGGTTTCAAAGAAAAGATAAGCCAAATAAGCAACGAATTGAAAGATGTAGAAAATGTTGCCAATAAAACGGTAGATGCTATTAGAAAGGGCATGGACAAAAGTAGAGCAATTGTCGAGCAGCAACTCATTGTTCAAAGAAACATCACTGAACAAGAAAGAAACGTTGACAAACAACTAATTACAAGCTATGTTGAAGGAAATGTTACACAATTTAAACAAACAACTGTTAGTAACCAATTACTGATCAACCAAAAAATACAAAGTGTAGAGAGTGTGCAACATAACATGGGAAATGGTCTCATGGCACTCAACAACAATATAGGAGCAGCCTTGACACAACAAAGTCAAGTGATCAACAACATTGGTGCAGTCGTCCAAAAAATGTGATTGCGACTGGTCAGTTGGAGACCAGAATGAATGTCGTGGCGGGTGCAGTCAAACAAGTGATCAATATAGTACAGACGGACACAACCCTGAATCAGAGTACGACATCACCATTACAGTTGCAACACAATCTGACAATACAACATCAACAGAACCCACAAATCACGTTTTGAGTCAGAGACTGAAAGAAAGAATGATTGTATATGCGCTAAAAATAATTTGATAGTAAATTATTGGAAAAAACTCTCCCAAGATGAAAGTATAGAAATACTCAAAAATCTCAATGTCGAAGTTTACAATCCCAACATGCTCAATAATCCAGTCAAGATGAGCAACTATCTCACAAACAAACTAAAACATGATGCTACTGAATACCTCAAAAGTGTGCTGAATGATAAGGAACTACTTAAAAAGTACAAATTAGAGCAAGTCATCAAAATACATAACAACAAAGAAATTGACTTTGCAAAATTCCGTGAGATATTGAACGACGAAATGGCTAAAGACCATTCCGAGACTGCATATGTAAACTATTACAATAATACAAAGGTGATATCAAAACTGATGCAATATATTAACAATGGGATTCACCCAGTAATAGACACAATAAAACAGTATCAAAACTCGATATATACAGTATCACATGCATTGAGTAAATTTCTGCAAACAAAAATAAGTGTTCTCAACACTGTAAGCAGAGATGCGAAATTCCTGGCTGTCATCAACAAATACACAGATCTCCTCAAGACTAAAAACTACACAAAACTTCGTCAATTGCTTTACAAGCATAAGTGTAATGATGAAATGGTAATCCAATTAACAAAAAACAAAATCACATATTTCAAATATCTTCGAAAGTGCCACTTGTATGAAATGGAGTTTCAAAAAACTGAAACAAGAAGAATAAAATAAAACTCAAAGTGGTTTCAGTTCAACAAAAGAAATGCAGAAAGAGGTGAGAGAAACTGTGAACTTTCAACAACCGCACAAACAATGGAACTATGGTCAGACTTGTTTGAAAAAGTTATGGATGTAAACAAGCAATGTTAATATACCAAACAAGTATGGGAATATGATGGCAAAAATCGTCAGCTACAAAACATCACAATGGAAGAACTGACACTGGCAAAGAAATGCATAGCCAACTGGAAAGCACCCGGAATTGACAAAATCAGTGGTTATTACATTACTATTGTACCTGCATGCATGATGCATTGCTAAAACTATTAAAAAAGTGGTGCAAATACCCTGATGAGATTCCAAACGAAATGCTGGTGGGTAGGACGGTACTAATACAGTAAGGTGACGATCCAAAAAATCCTGCCAATTATCGTCCAATCACGTGTCTCAATGTCATCATGAAAGTGTTCACTTCAATATTGAAGATGAAAATAGAAAAACAATTGAATGTCAATCCAATTGAAAAGAGACCTGAGAATAACCAACTGGGGTGCAAGAAGTACACATATGCTTCAAAAGAAGGACTATTGCAGAACATACTATTCCAAGCTGCACTCAAAAAGTACAACAAAAATACCTTGAAGCATATTACGACATCAGAAAAGCCTATGACAGTGTAAACCACGAATGGTTAATCAATTGTCTTCAATACTACAACATACCAGAAGAAATCATACTGATACTGGAAGAAATGATGGCAAAATGGGCTATTTCACTGACTTATAATGGCGATGTAGTTGGAGATGTAAAAGTGAAAAATGGTATTTTACAAGGTGACTCACTCTTGCCACTCCTGTTCGTAATTTCGATAGACTCTATATCAAAGAGTCTTAACAGGATCATCGAGCCAGTCAAAATCAAGTCGAAACTTGCTGACACGACGATTGAGCTTGGGCACACATTTTACATGGATAACTTGAGAGTACTTGCATCATCAAAATCACAGATGGAACAAGTACACACAAATGTATGTGAGTCGTTCAGTGCAATGGCGATGGAAATTAATGCTGCAAAGTATGGTGTTGATGCTCTTGGCAATATTAGAATCCCAACAAATATGCAAGATATTCCCATTGTAAGTGTGAACAATCCTTACAAATATCTGGGTGTTGAAATTGACCAAAAGGTAGACACAAACGCATATTGTATCAGAATTATCAAGGGGATTGAAGAGTGCATGGACAAGATAGTGCAAAGGAATTTAAGTGCTGTGAACTTCATCCGTACCATAAATGCCGACATTATTGCGAAGTTTAGGTATGGCTACAGCGTTGTGTTGTGGAAATTAGGTCAGTTGGATATGTTAGACCTCAAAATACGAAAGTTCCTTACAAAGCACAAATTGAATGGTAGAAACTTGACAAAATACCGATTGTATGTCAACCAACTTGACATGGGGTATGGTCTCAGAAGTTGCAGAGATGAATGTGGCAAAGAACTGATCCGCGTGTTTCTGAAATACGTTTGGCACAGTGATTCCAACATTGCTGATTTGCTCAAACACACGCGTGATGCACCAGACAATTTGATGAAAAGAGCGGTCAATTGTCTCAAAAAGAAAATCACACAAACAGAGCTTGAAGAGTACATTGAAAACGAAGTTACAAAAGATAAGGCAATTATCACAGTTCTCGAGCATGTGAGTCAAAAAAATCAATGACTACTACATTCCTTGTAATTTGATCAATAAACTTAAACTTATTTTGAAGAAACGTGACACGTGTGATACAGTTTACATGTAACCATATTTAAATTTATTTGTTAAATAATCAATTGTTTAATTAACATCATTTTTATCATACATAATACGTATAGGTATTTGTTACTAAATATAAAACAACATTTAAACAGTTTTCAAAGGCGTTATATTTGTATGTCAAACTATATTGTTAAAGATAAATCATGTTTGTTTTTCAATAAACAATTTAATTTCTGATTATTCACAAATTCATTTAGAATTTTTCTAGATTTGTTTATTAACATTAATAACAAAAAAATAACATACATCTTA
>NW_004191926.1:10262-14593 GCF_000330505.1 Entamoeba invadens IP1
TTAATTATTTATTTTATATATTTCTCGAGTTATTTTATCAAGAAAGTGTTTATTTAAGCTTTTTATATTACAATACTAACATTTGAGTAATTTTCATAAAGATTTAAAACAGTCTTTATTCTATGTTTCATGTTAAGTAATTATAACACAATATGTTGTTCAAATTATTTAGTTTAAAATATCAATGGATATTAATACCATTTAATTCAATTATAATTCACATACAAAAATGTTAAAACCGTTAATGTATTGATGTTATATCGTTGTATCAAGCTCTATCACTTGTTTATATAAGATAATAAAAAATTATTGAACAATTAAAAATCAGTTACATCATATATTCAAACAATCAATTTATTTAATATGAATAACAAAAACAATAAATTGTGATAACATTCAAACATTGTAATTGACTATTAGATTTTTTATTATTGGTGTTACAATTTATAAATGTTATAAACATGTTATAATCAATAATTTAAATCATATAACAAACAATCATAAATGATTTACTATAACGATATGATATATAATACTACATTTTATTAGTACAATATGTTTTTTCTTTTTTCTTTAATTTTAATAGTTCTGTATTTAGATGATGAAAAATGCACATTTTACACATAGATAATGATTTTGTATTATAGATTATTTACGATTGAATATACTATTTCAATTTTTTTCACGTTTTTTTTCTTAAAAAAATATTTAAATAAAAAATAGCAGAGGACTTTCATTGTTGTGTTAATTGTAACTAACTAGCTACGGAGATGTATCCAAAGTGTCCGCAAGATCAACAGAAACGCTTTGCCTTCAATCAATACAAATTCCCTGTTCACATAACTCAATTGCGGTTTTTATATTCATTTGTAAAAATAATTATTTTCATTTCTATATTTTTTTAAAAAAAATAAATAATCATTTGAATGTAAAATAATTAATATATTTTGATTATATATACAGTGGTGGTATAAACCCACTTAATTTGAAATAAACCCACTTAAGTGAGTAAATTTTGTGAAACTTTGGTTGAACTTTAAGCCAAAACAGAAAAAAATTAAGTACCACCATTTATAAATAGGAAAATGGTTTTGATTGGGTCTTTTCTTTGTTTTTTGAGAAAAAAGTCGATTTTGCTAGAGGAAAAAAATATTTGAAATGGTTTTTCATTATAATTAAAATAAACTTTAAATATAGCTTTTGTTTTTTACAAAATTCGTTTCGAAAATTATTTTCTCTTGACAATAAGAAGCTCAAAAAAGGTTCAAAAAGTGAAAATAATAACAACAACGAGCACAATAAACAAGCTTAAAAATAAAAGTTGGATTGAATTTGTGGTCTTATTGTGTACATTAGTTCAATGATTGTTTTTGAACATATAACATTTAAAAATATTTCATAAAAATTGTTGTTAAGATTCAAATAAAGATGATAGAAAAATAAAAAACACAACCAAGTGAATTGAAAAAGATGATAATTTAAACAAAAACAATTACAAAAAACACATTTAAGGTATAATTAGTTAAAAAACGAGATAATTCAAATAATTGAGTTTTTGAAATTAAGATCGAATCGATTATTTTTAATTTTATAAACTTCAAAGTCGGTATTTTTAAATTAAACTTTTGATTTTTTGTTGAAAACTGTTTTTAAGAAACATTTAAATCAAAAAAAATAAGTTACATTTTGTGTAAATAGTAAAATGTGGTTTTTTACACAAAAATGTAAAAATCGTACACTTTTTGGTCAAATACCAAATGAATTTCGGATTCGACAAGTTTTCCACTCAAAGCATTAAAAACAGTGTTTAAACTTGAAAAGGACTTAAAAAATCATAAAGTCTTCACCAGAACAAATCAACATATAGCCCAAGTTTTGCAAATGTTATGAAATAAATTTAAATTAATTATTTTTTCTTTTTAGTTTTTTTTGTTATTAAAATGTTATTTTTTTAAAAAAATAATTTGTTATTATAAAAATGTTTTTGTCTTATAACATAATTTCAGTTTTTTTATTTTTTTTTGTTATTTCCAAAAATAAAACCAAAATTTACTTACTTAACACCTAAGACTCCAGAAAAAAAAGAAAAAAGAAAAACATTTTTCAAAAAAATGTTTTCAATTTTAATTTTTCAATTTGAATTTAAAGCTCCAGTTTACTCTAAAATGTCTACAATTGTAGACAAATAACAATTTAAATAACAAAAACACTCATTTATTTTAACAAACGTTCTCCAAGCACTTTTTGTAAACCACAACAAAAAAAACACAGTTTTTTGTTTCGATTAGCAAATGCTAAACAAATGTTATTGCGAACAAATTTTGAACATTTTTGGTACTTTTTCGATAAGCACGTTTTTTGGGCTATTAAGCGTTTATTTTATTAACGATATTTTTATCATTAATACACTATCTTGAAAAGTGAGTTAACAGCTTTAAACTCGATACTACATTGTTTACTTTCACTTTATTACATTTGTTTTTGTTTTTGTATAAAGTTTCCAAAAGCAACAGATAATACGAAAGTAACGTTTCTTGTTAATATATTTATTTGTTTTCAATTGTGGTTTGTCCAAAAACTTCATTTAAATAGTTTCATTTTCAATATCAATTTCTTGAAACAACATATAATAATAATAAATAGTTTCGATTATATATTTATTGACTGAAAAATAAAGTGTTGTTGCTTGGCATTGTACGTGTGGTGGTATTTTTTATTTAAAAAACATTGATAAAAGATAATAATTGTAAATCATTTACAAAATTGTCAATTGTTTTGTTATATTTTCCCGATTATTTAAATTTTAATAGACTGTCCACAATTGCAGACATTTTGAACCAAACTGGAGTCTTAGGTGTTAAACTAAAAATTTGGACATGTTGTTTCAAATAAAAGAAAATAGAGTGATATATAACAGGTATGGTAAAACCCCATCAAAATGTTCAAAATACCTCTCGCTTCAAGGAAAAATAATAACGACGTTATCCCAACAAGTATGAAATAAAAATGGGTTAATAACAAGTGTTATGTAACAAAAAGAAAAACAACAAATATAACAACAAATTACATTTGTTTGTATCTGTTCAAAAACCGATTATAACAAGTCATGGTTCGTGTAAAACCGAAAGAAGTGACATCGAAGAATAAGTTTGTTGAACAAGTTTGAGTATTATGTTTGCAATCTTTATTAATAAATTTCGTTTTTTAATATAAAATATTTTGTAATTTTAATTAATTAATTGCCAATTTGAAGGTTTCAGATAATTAAAACGGTTTAGTACATACATAAAGTGTTCATAAAAAATAACAAATAATAAGTTATATTTTTAAGATTCTTTAACACATTTTAGATTATTTGAAATGGCCTATTTTAGGAACACATTCTAAAAATCCATTATATTTTTCGAAATTTTCCTTGTTGCAAAATGTCTGTTGTTTACATTAAAATTGGCTTTTTTCTTATATTAGATAACATTTTCAAATTGGTTTAAATATTCAAATTTAACAATATAATAAATCATTATTAATGAAATACGAAATAATATGGATATATTGTTTTCAAACAAAAGATTTGGAATTTTGGAAACATTCATAAACAAAATGTTTCTGTAAGAACATATTAATTTTATATAATTTTGTGTTGAAATCTCAATTATTATAATAATGAAGATTATTATTTCTGTTATTATTATTTTAAATTTCTCGGTGTTTGTGAGTTCGATAGAGTGCTACTGTAAAATAGGTTGGGAAGGCGCTTGTTCTGCCTGTAGTGCAGGATGTACCTCTCAGAACTGGCGTTGTGTTGGTTTGTTTTTATTACAAATGAACCAACTCATGATTAGCTTGTAATGACTCGTGTACAAGTTGTAATGGTGGTGCAAACAAATGCAATGGGTGTGTACCAGGTTATTATCTTCAAAGTGGAGATAAATCACCATGTTTATGTTTGTTTTTATTTGTTTAATTTTAATAATTAACGACCAGTGTGTTCAGACAAATTTGGAGAAAATTGCTTGGAATGTGATAGAAATAGTGGGTGTAAAAAATGTGAAAATGGGTATCAGTTGATCAATAAAACAACACAAAAATGTGGAGATTTCAATGAAGGATGCACACTCTGTTCAAACAACATTTGCAGTCAGTGTTCCGAAGGATATTATCTCGACTCTACCAAAAATTTATGTGTGAAGTGCAACAACAAATTTTCAAAATGCTCACTTTGTTCTGAGAGTGAATGTTATGTGTGTGGCGATAACTCGACACTGTCAAACAAAGTGTGCGTTGAATGCAATCAAAGATGGGAAGGATGTGTTGGATGCAACGACATTATG
>NW_004191926.1:14693-17051 GCF_000330505.1 Entamoeba invadens IP1
GCAACCAAGGTTATTATTTGTACAACAACATTTGTGTTCAAAAAGCGTCAAACACGCCATGCAACGCAATTCAGATCACAGAGGATGTTTGTCTTAGCAAAGAAGATGCTGGGTGTGATGAAGTTTTAAATAGCAAGTGCACATCGTGTCAGAGTGAATTGATACTCGACAATGGAATGTGTAAAAGTTGTTCCTCGTCAATACAAAACTGCACAAGTTGCTCCACTTCGAGCATGGGGAGCATCATGTGTTCTGTGTGCAGAGAAGGGTTCTTTCCAGAGAAGACGTGTAAATCGTGCAGAATGATATATGGGTGTGAGTTGTGTGTAAACTTGCTTGTTGGCAATGTTGAAAGCACTCGAATTTGCACAAAATGCCTGAGTGGGTTTTATTTGCAAGATGGTGAGTGTCTCCAAATCAAAAACTGTGTTGCGAACACAGGAATAGAGTGCACAAAATGTGAACAAAACTTTATTGTGGAAGAAGGTGAATGCAAAGAATACACAACACAGTTGGGGTGTATTGCAACTGATGGTGTATTTTGCACGATGTGTTCTGATGGATTTTACTTGTCACAAGAAAGTCGGCGATGTTTGTCGTGTTCAGTTGCGAGTTGCAGCAGGTGTGACACAACTGGCAAATGTATTGAGTGCAACACAAGCAACTCATTGAAAGACGGGAAGTGTGAGAGGTGTGGGATTGTTGGGTGTTCACGCTGCAACTCGACAGGTAGTGATTGTCTAAGTTGTGACAAAACCCACTTCTCAACAACACTGCCAACATTACAATGCACAGAGTGTACCACAATAACGATTGGGTGTTTGGAGTGTTCAAGTGAGCATTGTACAAGATGTCAAGACGGGTATTTCATCAACACCACGGATCACAAATGCAACTCATGCAAAATGATAAAGGGGTGCACAACATGCTCACTTGAAACGGGGAAGTGCTTCAAGTGTTTGGATGGGTTTTATTTGGTGAGTGGACAATGCGCTTTGTGCAACAAAACCATCCAAAAGTGTGGAAGGTGTTCGAGTGAGTCAAATTGCAACAGTTGTGAAGAGGGATACTTTTTGGAGGAGAACACGTGCCACAAATGCAGTGAGATAGACGGGTGTGAGGTTTGCGACGAATCAAGTCGTCTCTGTTTTAAGTGCAAAAACTATTACACCGCATTGGTAGATGGAAATGGATACAAATGTGTCGATTGTGAAACTGCACACGAAAACTGTTCGAGTTGTTCAGTTGATGGAAATTGCACCGAATGTAAAAGTTCTTTTATGTTAAAAGAGGGTGTTTGTGTTGAGTGCTCAACTTCAAATCCAAATTGCCACGTTTGTGCAACGACAAGTTCGAGGTGTCTGTCGTGTGATGTTGGGTATGGTGTTGATGATAATGGACAATGCCAGAAGTGTATTGATGTGAATTGTCTTGACTGTGAGTTGTATGACAAATGTTCAAAATGCAAAGAAGACACAATTCTCACAGATGGGAGTTGTGTGAGTTGCAGTGTTGACAACTGTAAGACGTGCGATTTGAATGGGTTTTGTGTTGAGTGCAAATCGAGTTATTATCCGAATGATGGTGTTTGTCAAAGCTACAATTTGAGTTTTTTCAATTGTGTTGAAACGTCAACAACCAGAAACGAGTGTTTGAAGTGCAATATAAATTATTATTTGAAATTGGGAAATTGCAATCCATGTAACTTGTTTGATGCCAATTGTGTTGAATGCAACAATAGCACATGTTTAAAGTGTTCAGAAGGAACATATCCAAGTGGGGTTGGAAAGTGTTCGTCATGCAACACTATGGCAAACTGCACAAAGTGCCAACAAACGGCGCCTGTTTGCACAGAGTGCTCTTTTACATCTTCTCCAAGTGGGCAATTGGTAAATGGGTATTGCAAAGATTGCACTGTTGACGGCTGTGTGAAATGCAAAACAAAAACGTCTGGTAGTAATGTGTATCCCGTTTGTGAAACATGTGCACCGGGGTATAACCTCAACTCAAATGACGAATTTTGTTATCCAAACACGATCAACGATTGTGAAGAGTATGAAACCAACACCAACACTTGTTCGAAATGTAAAAATGGGTTCACATTGAATGCAAACACATGTCAAAGTTGTTCCAATACACTGACCAATTGTGAAGAATGCGCGTCAACATCGAGTTGCACAAAGTGTTCAGAGGGATTTACTGTTGGCACAGACAACACTTGCCACACCTGTTCAGATGTAATACCAAATTGTGATAAATGTTATTCTGACACTTCAAAATGCAAAGAATGTGCAGTTGGGTATTACGTCACAGAAGGTTTGACGTGTTCGAGTTGTGATTCGGTGATATCAAATTGCA
>NW_004191926.1:17151-20798 GCF_000330505.1 Entamoeba invadens IP1
CACAAAATACGACCTTTCAATTGATAAATTAAGTTGCTTCAAACATCAAAACAAAACGCTTTCAATTGCACTTCCCGTTGTAATTACAGTCATTATAATGATAGTATTAATAATCACTATATTTGTGGTGTGTCTCTTTTACAAATCACACAAATCAAAGAAAATACTTCAAAAGACCACATGCGAATTTTCAATGAAAAAGTCGAACATTAACTTTATTGAATATTCCCCAGGAGTCACGTTGAACAAAACATCACTTGACTTCTCTGTTGACTTTGATACAATTTGTTCACTTCCAATTGACAAACCAAGTCGTGACCTCCTCTGTGTTGGAAACAACTCGAAACACACTGTGAAAGTCCAACTTACATACAAAACGACAAGTGAAAAATACACCATCAGGGTAACTCCATCTCTTGCAACACTGTCATCTGGGAAAGCTGTTGAATTTGAAATATTTGTAACACCTCTTTGCACATGTAGCATAAGCGAAACCATTGCAATTGTCCTTCTTAATATGTCGAAGGGTGAGCAGATGTCCCTCAATTTTCCCATTAAGTTTGAGAGTGAGAAGTCGAGTCACCTTGATGCCGAAGAAGTTATTTGTGAAAAGAAGATAGGTGAAGGCTCCTTCGGTGTTGTTTACATTGGGAATTACATTGGAAACAAAGTAGCAATTAAAAAGATGAAAGAAGTCGAACACAATGAAGAGTCAATGGAAGAATTTGAAAAGGAAGTTCAGATGTTAGACAAATTCAGAAGTGAATTTGTCGTTCACTTCTATGGCGCTGTCTTTGCACGTAATAAAGTGTGTATGGTCACCGAATTTGCGACGTATGGAAGTCTTCAAGACTTGATGAAACACAAAACTTCGAATGAAATTGACATGAAATTAAGAGTGAAAATTTGTCTTGACGCTGCTAAAGGAATATCGTATTTACACGAAAATGGAATACTACACAGAGACATCAAACCAGACAACATTTTAGTCTTTTCATTGGAGACTATTGAAAAGGTTAATGCTAAATTGACTGATTTTGGAAGTAGTAGAAACGTCAACTTGTTGATGACTAACATGACATTCACTAAAGGTATTGGAACACCGACTTATATGGCACCTGAAGTGTTGAAAAAAGAAAAGTACAAGATGAGTGCTGACATCTTTTCATTTGGAGTAACAATATACGAGTGTGTTGGGTGGTGTGAGGCGTACCCAAAAGATGAATTCAAATTTCCATGGAAAATAGCTGAGTTCGTTATTTCTGGAAAGCGTGTGAACAAAAATCCATCAATGAGTGATAACATTTTCAACATCATCTCTGAATGTTGGAAACAGGATATGAACAATCGTCCAAAAATAGAAGACGTTGTTCACACTTTAGAAGTGTGTTAAACATCAATTACAATTTATTTTTCATAAATAATAATTTACTATTTAAACATAAAACGAATTATAGCAGTTGCTATACTTTTAAATGCAAAATGTGACATAAAAATTTTAATAATTATAATTATAATATTTCTCTTTTATTGTGTTTTTATGTCAAAAAATGATAGGAGGGTATTTAAACATTATTGTGGTATATTCTGATTATCCACTATTTTGAATTGGTTTGCATCTGATTGATAACAAGTTGTTTTTATTAAGTTTTTTGATATCAAAAATTACAAAAAAAATTAAAAACAAATTGTATAAACATTTGTTTTAATTAAAATTAAAAATATTTTTAAAATGGTAATTATTTTTTTGAAATTTAACAAATTATAATTATTAACTTAACCATAATTAAAATTATTAACATTCAAATGTCAAACCTAAAAAATGATGGTTCAAAGACTGAATTAATTTACAAAGATGTTTTTTTCTTTTAATGGACAATTACCATTGCGAGCGCCTTTGAGCATTCGACTTGATGATGACTATGATGTATGCATTTTTAGTTTCACTGATATGCGAATAATCCGCTTGTTAAATTTAGGCAATTGCCATTGTGTAACAACACCAACAGAACCCTTGGTTCATTATCCTCTTGATGCATAGTATTTACTACCATTTCCATGGTATTCATGTATTTATTTAAATGTGACAACTGTTAATATCTTTTTGGTCTCAGCCAAATAGAAGTTGGTATACTTAGATACTTGAATCCAGTCCTTTGATTGCCATTGTATGAGATGCTGTCCGAAGTGAGTTTCATTTGTATAGGAACGAACGGGGTATCTTTTTGTAATTGTTCGATCCAAAAAATGTGTTTAAACATTGGTTTATGTTTTTAATATTTGTTATTCCAGTGAAATAGAATATACTTTGAATCGACTTTTGTTGTTTGTCTTAATAATTAAGGTAAACTGTTTTTCAAAACTCTGTACTGGGATGACCCAATTTATTGGACTTGTCATTCCTAAATAATTTTACTTTGCTTAACCCTCATTTTTTGTTATAAACATTTACTCGAAAAAAATAAAATAAAGAACCTGAATTTTTTCAATTTTACTTGGCAAATAAATCTTGCACCAAAAATTTACTTGAAAAATATAAAAAACAAACTTGGGATTAATTTTTTGATTACCATAACACAAATTTTGCCAAAAAACAAAAACAAGACTTTATAATTCGATGCCAGTTTTTACAGAATTACTAAGTTGTGTTTCAGATAAAAATGAAAAGTACTAATGAATAATACCAGCATCATAAAAATAGTTTAAGACTTTACAGTTGAAAAGTTTTATTTTTTATTTTTTAACTGTTAATTTAATTATATACTGTAGTAATTAGAGACCTTGTTTGTTTTTAAATGTTTGTCGTTTTATGTTATCGATGGCCATTTTTATTGTTGAAATGAACAAAAACTTATTATTAGCAAAATTGTTGCATTATTTGATGCAATCGTGTCCTTTATCACATCGTTTATTATTTTTTTATTTTGTATTATATTGTGTTTGTTAGAAATATGTTGTTTTGCTCACTTTTAGTTACAAAATGGATCACTAAACAAATAACAAACCTGGAAAATTGGTATATATTTTCAGGTTTATATATATAATATGTATATAAAATATCGGGTAAAGATTTACCCGATATTTTGGTGAATTTTCATTTCATTATTTAATAATTAAACTGTATTGATTTTTAAGGGTTTTAAACTGTGTACCGTTGTTGGTCCAATAAAAAGGAAAATAAAAAATATAACAAATAAAAAACAGTAAATAATGGGAAACTAGGACAAAGGGTTTTTATAAATTTTGGAAACGGTACAGAGTTTTGAAATACAGTTTATAATATGGTTTTAATTTCATTGTGCATTTTTGAAATAAATAAAATTGGGGTAATCGAAGCTAAAAAAATCACAATACAATGTAAAGTTAAAAAAAATAATTAAACTAGCTACAGTAGGGAAAATGAACCTTAGCCCAGTAAATGTACTTTAGCCCAAAGAAATTCCTATATTTTTCTTTAAAAACACGGGTGTTTACTAAAAACAAATATTTTAGAAAATTGACTTTTATATAAGTATAGTTTATTAATTTAATATAACAATAAAAAATAATTAGTTTTTCTATGGGCTAAAATTAATTTGCTGGGCGAAGGGTAAATGGCCCTACTGTAATTTTGATTAATAGTTCCGATTTTTAAATTGTTGACTAAA